>NW_027518241.1:2906-98938 GCF_023851605.1 Tamandua tetradactyla | reverse complement strand
CAGTAGATTCAAGGCTTCCAAAACTACTTAAGGAAGAAAAAAATGGTATCAAATTTAGCTCTTCCATTTTTAGAAAGACCCATATATGTAAGTAATGAATTACTGTGTATGACAATAAATAATTTAACTACATGGTTTAAGATCAAGAGTGATTCTTATAATTACCTATATGTATATCCCTCTTTTAACTCTATGGAATCAAATGATACTTGCCTATTAGCTGGGAAAGAAAGTTGGAATGGATGGCAGTTATGTCATATGGACTGAGCAGTTATCATAATTAATGATTCCTATGGAATTGTAAGAGATGCAGCCCATGTAGGGCCTCCCATCTCTAACTTGGAGATAACTGAGACTATATGAACAGGCAAGCTAAATCAGAGTTTAATACATAGAGGACGATTTGTGCCAAATCCATGGGATGATAAATATAACATTGGTCAGAGAAATTTATAGAAAATTTTCCTAGGACTGGGACCAATTTTTTTTTTACATGGGCAGGCACCAGGAATCGAACCTGGGTCCTCTGGCATGGCAGGCAAGCATTCTTGCCTGCTGAACCACCGTGGCCCTCCCTGGGAACAATTTTTATAGTGAATTCTAGTAACCATAACTTCTCTTTAAATAGCAGCCATAAACACTATATGCAAATATGTACTAGAGATCCATATGTGCTTGTTAAAGGTCATATGCATATAAGAAATCAAATTTTAATTTTGAGAATTGTTCTCTATTCACTTGTCTCCAAGCATTTATGTTGCAGGAAAATCAGATGATTGTAGCAGCAAGAAGAAGAGGTATGTGACTGCTGGTGCAGATGTCAATATCTTTGCAATCCTCTCCAGAAAGAAACACAAATCCTAATCCATTTGGCAAAAGAATATCCAAAAAGGACTAAGAGACTAATTGGACTCATTATTGCAGCTGTCATTGGAATCATTGGAATTATCACTGTGGCTGCAGTTGCTGGAACTGCATTGTATCAAATTATACAGACAAAGCATTATGATAGAGAATGGCATAAAAATGCCAGTGAACTGTGGCATGGTCTATCTCATGCTGATGAGCAAATTAATGATAAACTAAATGATATAGAGACAGCACTGGTTCATATTGGAGATCAAGTGTATAATTTAAATTTTGTAGGAAGTTTAAAATGTGACTGGAATGAGAGCAATTTTTGTATTACCCCTTTAAGATAATAATCAATCTGAAATAGAATGGGAAAAGGTAAAGAGGCATCTTTTGGGGCATTTGGATAGTTTAATTCTTGATATCTTAGAATTACAAAAAAAGGGTATTAGAAAAATTCACATATAGCCTACAGAGATGATGTTATACAATCACCCAAAAGCTAAAAGATAATAATAACCTTAATCCTATTTACTGGTGGAAATCACATCATTTTTTGACCACTATAGGCTTAGATTTGGTGCTGTTAATATTCTTTCTCTTCCTCCTCAGCTGTGTTAAACAACAAATGTTCAAAGTCAGAGAGCTTCACTGGTAGCCAATGACAGGTAAGACCCTTCCTTCAGAGCTTAAGGGCAACCTAAGACAGGCACAGTCACCTCAGCAAAGCCGCGCTAACAGTGTGAGTCTGCCAAAAGCCCTTGGCTCCTTCCCAAATCAAAGTCAGAGAGCTTGACTGGTAGCCAATGACAGGTAAGACCCTTCCTTCAGAGCTTGAGGGCAACCTAAGACAGGCACAGTCATCTCAGCTAATAAAATAAAAAGGGGAAAATGTAGGAGCAAGGGTTAAAACAAGACCCACAGAATTTGTGGGAGGCAGCTGGCATCAGGGTGGTGGAGGCCTTAAACTATGGAGATTGTTATGTAGAACAGTCTGGGAGGAAGAGAATGTTCACCCCAAATGGTTATGTTAAGTACGAAGAAAGAGAGCACTGAAAAATAAGCACTCTGTTTCCTGTGGAAATGCATGCATGCCTTTTGTCACCCTGCAGTATATAGGCTGGATCTGGTTAAGAATAAAGTTGTCTGTTGTCTATTATCACTGATCTTCAGACCCCCTGATCCCATATTTTTCTCGTCATTCCTTAATATCCTTCAAGCTCCATTCCATAGGAAGCAACAGTCTTATTCTTAGCATCCATCTGTGGATGGATACACTGAACCAAACATCCAACCTACTAAGTCAAGTAGCAGACAAGACATCCCTCAGTGTAGAAACTCATCAGCCACAGATGAACAGCCTCACATTGGAAATTATCACTCAGAGAAAACAACAGGGAAGGGAAATTTTGCCAAGGTGAAATTGGCAAGACATGCTCTAGCTGGTAGAGAGGAAAGTTTTCATGATGCTTTTTAATATTTCCTTAGATCTCTCCAGAGCCTTGTTAAAAAGCTTTCTTATGTGTTGGAGAATCAGTGACAGTTGCAGGATGTTAAACACTGGCATATGTGTAAGTGGTGCATATCTGATGGCATAAAAGCTACCTCAACATCTAGGAAAGAGTCATCCTTGTATATTAGGATCTCTTAGAAATTAGTTGTGCTGCACAAGAGCCATCCTTAGGCTTCTAACTTTCATGTGATTTCTGAAGAACATTTCTGATTACTATTGCTAATGAACCCTAGGAACAGGGCTAGGAGAAGTTCTTAATAATTTTTGCTCGAGATAAATTGGGTGTAAATATGCAGAGTCATCTACTAGTTTATATTCATTTAGAGACCATGCTGAACAAATGTTATAGAAGTGTTTTTCTTAGCTAATAAGAGAATTTGACTTCTAAAATCCCATGTTTTAAATTATGTGCTTTTATATAGTAAAATTTTTTATTTGCATATATGTGTATTACGTATCTATTTTTGTGTTGGGTCAAAGGTTTTATTTAAATAAACATCTAACATTCTAAATTACATAATGTGTACTGGATCTAAGATGTTATTTTTTAAAACCTCAATAATAAAATGTTTTTAAAATAAGTTTTCTCTTTACTGTATACCAAATATTGCCATATCCCTCCCTGTTCATTCTGACCCTGGAGTGTTCAGATACTGGCTACACTAGGCAGAAACTGAAGAGGACATTGAAATCTGTTTTGTTGGTCTGCTGTAAGTGAGCTTGGGTGTCTAATCTCTCTACTCGTGGAACCATTTTATTCATATAATGATTACCTTACTGCAAGTTTATAAAGTTTATAAGCCACCCCCCCAGTTAATTGTTGCTTGTCAGATATAACTAAAATATTGAGATTCAAGGTGATTTTTGCTTTAAAATGAGAAATTTGGAAGAAATTACAAAGGCTTAGTATTATTGATTTAGGATCAAATATGTTAAATATTTTGGTCAATAGAGTACATTTCAAGTCTGCCAGATTAGCAAATTTACCACCCAATTGTTTGAATACCAAATATGTCTAAATTATATCTAGTTAGGAATGAAACAAGTATTTTCTTCATATGTGTTAATTCACCAAAATATATATTCTTAAATATGCTTTGATTCTCTTTTTTAGGTTGCTGTCAAAATAACAGACAAAGCTAAGCTCATTCCAACAAGTCTACAACAGGTATTTAACTGTTTTAATAATAAATAGTTAGAATATGAGTTTATTATTAATATATGATATTCTATAAACTCAGCTATCCTAATTTTCCTATTAGGTACAGTACTACATTTCACCAATTATATAAAGAAAATACATATGATACATAATTTTATCAAGCAGTTGTTTGAACAATATCTGCTACTCAAATGCATGCACCATGTGAAAGGAATTTGTCACTTTTAATTGAGTAGAATAAAATTTCATATCCAATATTTTGAAGTAGTCAGGATTTTGCTTGGTAGAAAATCTAGTTGAAGTAATATTGTCCATAGACATGTTTCTTTTATTGCTTCCCTTACTGGTCTGCTTAAGAAGCAGTCTTTTAACTAACTTACAATAAAAGATATGAACATTTTTTTCAAGGGGTGGAAACATGGAACAGGGAGAGAAAAGGAAGCGGTGAAAACTTGGATTGCCCTGGTAAACCAATGCTGTTTTATGTTGCTTCAGTAATTACTTATGGGAAAATTTTATCAAATGCACATTTTAGCACTTTGAAAATGAAGCAGATATTTTAATGTTTATAACATACATGCTAAATTTGTACTTGGTGAGAAAATATGCATTATGATTTTTATCAGAATATAGTGGTATCATAGTCACATGCGTAATTGTGACATGCATAATTTTGGATTTGTGAACAGTCTTGTCGTGAGAAACTCTTAGAATGATGTTTTTAACATGCCTGCCGTGATCGGTTCCGTGTCTTGACCGAAAACAGCGCGGTCACAGAACAGAAGCGCAACCAACTAGTGGAGACCATCCGCTCCATCACCGAGATCCTGATCTGGGGAGACCAGAATGACAGCTCTGTATTCGACTTCTTCCTCCAGGAGAACATGTTTGTTTTCTTCCTGCGCCTCCTGTGGCAGAGATCGGGCCGCCGTGTGTGCGCTCAGCTGCTGCAGACCCTAAACCTCCTGTTTGAGAACATCAGTCGTGAGACCTCACTCTACTACCTGCTCTCCAATAACCGTGTCAATTCCATCATTGTGCATAAGTTTGACTTTTCCGACGAGGATATTATGGCATATTATATCTCATTCCTGAAAACACTGTCTCTAAAGCTAAACAACCACACTGCTCATTTCTTTTACAATGAGCACACGAATGACTTTGCCCTGTATACAGAAGCCATCAAATTTTTTAGTCACCCTGAAAGCATGGTTAGAATTGCTGTAAGAGCCATAACTTTGAACGTCTACAAAGTGGATAACCAGGCCATGCTGCGCTATATCAGAGATGAAACCGCTGCTCCTTACTTCTCCAGTTTGCTCTGGTTCCTTGGGAGACGTGTGATCAAACTTCATAGCTGTGTGCAGACGGGTGAGGAGCACGGGAAACTGGGGAGACGGAGCAGCCTGGTGGCTGAGCACTTGGACCACCTGCACTATCTCAACGACATCCTCATCAACTGTGAGTTCCTCAGTGATGTGCTCACCGACCACCTGCTTACCAGGCTGTTCCTCCCCCTCTACGTGTACTCACTGCAGAATCAGGACAAGGGAGGAGAGCGACCGAAAATTAGCCTGCCGGTTTCCCTCTATCTTCTGTCGCAGGTCTTCCTCACCATACATCAGGCACCACTGGTGTGCTCGCTAGCCGAGGCAATTTTGAATGGCGATCTGCCTGAGATGTCTGCCAAGCCTGAGCAAGATGTCCAGAGAACTTCTGCCAAACCCAGCAGTCGGTGCTTCGTTAAACCAACTGAGTCACTAGAATGGTCCCTTGAGACAAACAAGCACAAGGGCAAGAGGCAGGTGCAAAAGAGACCCAACGACAAAACGTTGGGGAGGAAGAAGATGAGGAGAAAGGGCCCACCGAGGGTGCCCAAGACAATGCCAAGAAGGCTGAAGAGAGAGAGGCGGTGATCATGGAGCGCAGGCTGTCAGAGTTGGCCGCCAGCACCTCCGCGCAGGAGCAGAGCACTGCGGATGAGGAGAGTGCTGCCGCCTCGGGCTGCGGGAGTGTGCAGTGGAGCAGACCCTTCCTGGATATGGTGTGCCAGGCCCTGGACAGCCCAGATGATGATTACCATGCCCTCTTTGTGCTTTGCCACCTCTACACCATTTCTCAGAATAAAGGCACGGATCCTGAAAAACTAGAGCGAATCCAGCTCCCAGTACCAAACGCAGCTCAGAAGATCCCCTACAACCACCTACTGGCCGAGAGACTCATCAGGATAATGGACAGCGCTGCTCAGCCAGACGGGAAGATCCGCTGGCAATGCTGGAGCTGAGCTGCCTGCTCCTAAAGCAGCAAGTCCTGACCAGCACCGGCTGCATCATCAAGGACGTACACCTGGCCTGCTTGGAGAGCGTGAGAGAAGAAAGTGTTCACCTTGTGAGGCATTTTTATGAGGGAGGAGAAATTTCTTTAGACATGCTGGAAGATGAGTACAGGAGCATGACTGTGCAGCCCATGAGCGTGGAGCACCTCATGACGGATGCCTCCATCCTGCTGCCTCCAGCGGGCACGCCGCCGACAGGCATCGACTTTGTGAAGCGCTTGCCCTGCGGTGACATGGAGAAGACCCGACGGGCCATCCGGCTGTACTTCATGCTCAGGTCCCTGTCGCTGCAGCTGCGAGGCGAGCCCGAGACTCAGTTGCTGACACAGGAGGAGGACCTCATCAAAGCTGACGACGTCCTGGATCTGAACAGCAGCGAGTGGATCGCCTGCGCAGTGGTCACCAAGGATGGCAGCATGGTCCAGCGGCTCCTAGCCGTGGACATTTACCAGATGAGTTTGGTGGAGCCCGATGTGTCCAGGCTTGGTTGGGGCGTGGTCAGGTTTGCAGGCCTCCTACAGGACGTGCAGGTGACGGGTGTAGACGATGACAGCCATGTCACCATCCACACACCCGCATCCAGTCCCCACGCCAAGCCCTTCCCCATCCTCCAGGCCGCCTTTGTCTTCTCAAACCACATCCGCTGCATCACTGCCAAGCTGCGCCTGGCTATGGGCCGCATCCAGGCCAGGCGAATGAAGATGCAGAGAATAGCTGCCTTCCTGGACCTCCCCGTCCAGCCAACACCTGAAGTCCTACAGGACGTGCAGGTGACGGGTGTAGAGGCTGACAGCCGGCTCCTCTGCCTCCACCCAGCACATGCCCTTCCGCTTCTATGATCAGTGCTGCCAGGGCAGCAGTGACCCCATGGTGCAGCGCGCCGTCTTCACATCCGTGGGCAAGGTGCCAGGTTTTGCCCTTGCCCCGTGTCTGAACCAGCACAGCTCACTGCCCCTGTCCTCTCCTTCACAGACATCTGCCAGCGGGAGCGCCGACTACTGTGACTCAGGATGCTCCAGCTCAGCTTCCAGCCCTTCCACAGCCCAGAGCCTGCCAGATGACCCCACAGCGCCAGACCAGTCTCAGCCTGACCTTCCCAACAAGTCGGTGATCATCCATGAGACGGAAGCCGGTGCCCAGGCCAGCAAGACCCTGGGAAGGAGCACCAATGTGAACACAGACAACCTGTCTCCCAGCCTCATCCCCCCAGCAGCCCACCATCTCCCTGCTCTACAAGAACACTACCGCCCTGCTGAGCGTGGAGTCGCTGACCCCTGTCCCTCCCATGGACCCCTACAGCCTCCGCGCCCTCACCGGCATCCCCCTACCTCCCACAGCAGCTGCAGCTGGCACGGCGGCCCCGGGAAGGGGGGCTGGGCCTCCAAGCACTGACCAGCAGCCCCCCCCCCCGCACGCATCGCTGACAGGGACCCCAGCGGAGTCCGCTCAGCAGACACATTGGGAGCAACTGCAGTTCCCAGTGGCCCCGAAGATCCATCTCAGCCACCTGTCAGCATGCACCCCTGAAATGGAAGAAGCCCATTTTCCATTCTCCATTTGAACGCCTTTCACTTGGCACCTCTCATGAGCAGGCTGGGACCAGCGGAGACGCCCCAGCAAACCCAGACAACCCTCCTGGCCCCTCGGGGATGGTGTTGGGATCTTCACCTCACAGCCCGACAGCCTCCCAGTAGGTTGTGCCACCGCCCCCCACTTCCTTCAGGCAGCCCCTCCTGGCACCGTCTCATTGCTGTCAGCATCCCCCATGTGCTCAGAAAACAACTACTTCAGGAAGAAATTTGTGGAAAAGCAAATTTTGATAAATATCTCCTTTGGATATTTATTTCCAGTTTTGGTAGCAGATGAAAAAATCTTTATTTAAGTAGCATCTATTATTTTTTTAAAAAAACTTTTTATTGTACAGTATAACATATATACAAAGTAAAGAAATAAAAAAGCAATAGTTTTCAAAGCACTCTTCAAAAAGTGGTTACAAGATAGATCCCAGAGTTTGTCATGGGCTACCATACATATGATCCTCTCATATTTTTCCTTCTAGCTGCTCCAGAATATAGGAGGATAGAGGGCTTAAATACTTTTTTATTATCACAATGAACTTTTTTTCCTTCTTTTTTGTGAACAATAACATATATACAAAAAAGTTGTAAGTTTCAAAGCACAGGACCACAATTAGTTGTAGAACAAATTTCAAACTTTGACATGGGTTACAGTTTCACAATTTTAGGTTTTTACTTCTAGCTGTTCTAAAATACTGGAGAATAAATGAGGTATCAATTTAATGACTCAGCATTCATATTCATTTGTTAAGTCCTATCTTCTATGTATAACTCTACCATCACCTTTGATCTTTCCATATCTCTTTTTGGGGTTGTTTGGGCTATGGCAGTTCAAAATTTTTGATATTGGAAGGATCTGTCCCTAATAAGGGGTAGGGAGATAGAATTATCTGATGTCATGGAGAGGCTGGCCTAGGTTTCAGGACTTGCCTGGACCGGGGACCCATCTGGAAACTGTAGGTTTCTGGCAAGTTACTCTACCCCTGCCCTGCCCACCTGTCCACGGACATTCGGGGATCGCAGGGGTGGCTGTGAGTGCATGTGTTTGCGTGTGCAGGGGAGCAACAATTCTTAGTCCCTCGCCCTGTGCTGGCCACCGTGCTGTTGATGAGAAGCGCACTCTGCTTCACTGAGACGGAGTCACCTGGGACCCCCACGTGGGGAGTGGCTCCATGAGCCCCGGAGGTGGGCCGCGCTCAGGAGGAGGCTGGTTCAGACTTCCTCCCGGGCACGGCTGCTGGAGTTCTTACAGACTGGGGCACAGCCCAATACCTGGAAAGCCAAGCAGCCCAGGGCACTGAAAGGGGTGAAGGGAGGCAGCAGTCAGGCCTGTGACAGCGGCGGTGGGGCAGAGCCCACATGCTGCAGTCTGCCTATCCAAGAAGCACAGCTGGTGTGATGGGTACACCGAGCTACACAGCTGTCACACCACACTTGGGAAGGTTTTTGTCACCCAAAGACAGACCCAGTCCCTGCTGCGCACTCAGCCCCTGTTCATCAGACCGCGCGGCTACACTCTGACAGTGGTGGTGTGCAGCGCCTGCAGCATTTCACCTGCTCCACCTGCGTCCTGCGGACGGTTCTCCTGGTCACCGCACTTACCTGCCTCACTCCCCCGCGTCCCCACCCAGCACTGCCACCACCTGCCTTTGCGCAGGGAGGCAGCCTGTGCCCCCCTGGGCAGTGCCAAGGCTGGTCCCGTGTGTGCTTCCATGGGCTGGGCCTGCACCCAGGGAGCGAGGGGGGGAGGGGCAGACAAGTGCCGTGTTGCTCTTAGCATTTACTGTGTGTGTTATTTTTATCTGTGCTCTTTCCTCTGACAGTCCGTAATTGAACAGGTTTCATGGGATAACTGAAACGAGCCTGATTCCAGGTCCCCTGTCATGTAGGTACCGCCTCTCACCACCCACTGCTTGCTGCCCCCAGGGTGGCCCCCCTTGCATGCACTGCTCACACACACACACACACACACACACACACACGCCTTGTTTCACCACCACTTTATTTTCATCCATTCTGCTCCAACCCACACATAGAACATCCAAGCGGTGTTTCTTCTAACCTCCTCTGGTGCTGACGGGCACTAGGATATCTTAATGGGTGGAACTCTGCAGCAGATGTGACCTAGCTGGGGTGGGGGGGGCAGCTCGTGGCACCCAGGAGTGCACACTCATGTTCGAGAGAGGGCCCCTATGTCCCGGGTCAGGAGGTGCCACTGACCAGCCCATCCTGCCCTCGTCACAGAGCTCGGCCGTTGAGCTGGCCCCTCCCACCCCCAGCAGCAGCCTCAGCCCAGTGCCTGCTCATCGTGTTCTGCCACCTGTGTGTCTTTGGGACTTGCAGATAATCGTGAGGACTCAGCCAAGCATGGCCTGCAGCTGGGGAAGCTCAGAGGGGCCGATTTAGAAAACGGGAGCTACTTTGTGAGCTGCAAAACCAGCTTAAGTGAAGTAAAAATAGCTACAGCTATTGGAACTGGATATTTTTGCAGCACTTCTTTTCTAAAACAAAGTGAAAGCATCTCACTGGGTGCCACCGAAGCCTTTGTTATAAAGAAAGTGTGTGTGAGAGAGAAGTACTGGCTAGAAAGGACCCAGCATGCACCGGTGTTTTCAGCAGCTCCCCTGGGCCGAGAGTTCTGAGTGCAGCTCCAGGGCCCCCAGCACCCTTGGGTCTGCCCACGGTGCCCTGCTGGCTAATACTGGGAGGACGTGCAGTTATCTCAGGAAAAGTGTCCAGAAAATCCACGTATTTTAAAACCCAGTCAGTGCGGTTTGCTTTGACCAAAGACTTAGTTGTGTGTGTGTGGGGGGCGGGTCTTTGTCTTACAGTTTTCTTATTTAAGACTCCACTGCCTTTCTGAATCTGAGCTGTTGGCCTTGAGCAGAGTCTCCTGAGGGGCCTGCACGTGCTGTGTGTTTAGTAGTGGTGTGGCCTGCTGACCACGCCTGCGGGCGGCTTGGCGGGGGCCCCCGGGGCCTCCCTCGGGCTGGGCCCTCACACACAGTGAGCCTACAGGAGAGGCAGCAGGGGCAGGGAAATGCCAGCTCTGGCCGCTGCCTCGTGTGTGCCCTGGAAACCTGTGCTGGCGGAGAAATAGCAAAGGTCGAGGCTGTGTGTGGAAAGACTGTCCACCGAGGGTGGATTCAGCTTCACAGAGAGGCCACAGCAGGCCCGGGAGGGGTGTCCGCCTGTGAGCCGTCTGGCTCCCACATGGGAGGAAGATGAGGGGCCAGCCCAGGGAAACTCACGTATTTTTCTCCTGCAGCACTCCAGGGCCGTTCCATAGGCGACCACATAAAGGCAGGCTAGTTACTTCACAGCAACTCAGCTTTTTCTGGGATTGAGCCCAGACAGGAATGTCCCCATGGGGTTCTCAGAGAGTGAGGTATTTGCAGTGCCCCGTCCTTGGCCTGTGGTGCTCAGGGCCCAGGGAGAAGCAGCCCTGGGGTGCCACAGACTGCAGCCCACCGGGCCAGCTGCCCTCCACCCTCAGACCTGGGCCAGCAGCCCACAGCAGCTCTGTCAAGTCCCTGGGGTGAAGGCAGGGGCCGCAGCACTGTCTGGGACCCCCTCGCATGGGGCCCTGCCATGACCATCCCTCAACATGGCATGGCCTGTCCCACAGCAGCTTCTGTGAGTGGATGGGAGGGGCAAACCTGGGGGCCAGCAGCCAGCCCCCTGCTGCCCGATGGCAGCTGTCCAGTAGAGCAGGCCATGGGCCAGCGCGACACTCGCACCATGGAGCCCTGGGCAGCCTCAGTGGCAGAGTCCTTTTTAAAAGAATAGTTACATACCTGTTTCTGCACATCCGGATTTACCCCCTCGAAGCCAGGGCACAGGAGAGAAACAGGCAGAGCCACTGGGGCTGGACCGGCTGGCGGCAGCCCGTGCAGCGTCTCTCCTGGGGCAGGTCCTGCCGAAGCTGGGCTTGCCTGGCCGGCCAGGTCCGTCTCAATGGGGGAGGGCAGCACGGGGGCCTGGGCTGGAGGGAGGAGGGCTGCACGTCTTTAGCTCCTGGCACCACTTTTTTCTCTAGCTGGCTCCACAATCACTGCATTTCTAGAGAGCCCTAAGCTCAGAATTGAGCTTCTGAAACACGTGTTCTTGATTTTCTGATTTTCCTTTTCCTTCAAATAATTTTCTGAAGGGGAACCATAGCTTCCGGGCACCTTCCTTCACTAAGCTCACCTTGCAGGCATGGCTCTCAGCATGCCCACTAACTCCCTCTGGGAGCCCTACCTCAGCGCCTGTGCCCTGCCCTGGCTAACCTCTGTCCGCTTCCCTTCTCGCTCCCAGGGTCTGAAGGAAGGCCTGACCGTGCAGGAGCGGCTAAAGCTCTTTGAATCCAGGGACTTGAAGAAAGACTAGCTGTCCCCACCCAGCACACATCTCCCAGCTTGCGGCAGCCACCTGGCGCTGCGTCCCGTCTGCACCTCCATTTTCTGTTGTTGTCGTCACTGTCGTCGTCGTTGCGACCTGTGGGGTGGGTGCATGAGAGACAGGCTCGCGGCCGTCCCCTCCTTCCCCGTGCGTGGGCCCCGACCACTCGGCAAAGCTTCCTGGGACCCTGACAGGAGGCCGCGGGGCCGGGAGACCCTTCCTTCCGCGCCCCCCGCAGGCACCATCAGTATTAGGCCCGTGTGCTGGTGAGCGGAGGACCAGCCTGGGGCCATGGGCTCTGCTGGGTGCAGCACTGGCTGCTCCGAGCTGGCACGGAAGCAGAGGAGAGCGCAGGGCTCACCCACTCTGGGCCCCGTCCCTATGGCCATGGGGGAGTGTCACCACCTAGAAACGTGCCAAAGCAACCATTCCTCATTTTGTTTTTTATTAAATCTTGCACAAAATACCAGGTCCCCTCTCAGTCCTTCCTCTCTTGGTCACCAGCAGCCCTGCCATTTTCAGGACTGCTAGGAGCGCCTCCCTGCAGCCAAGTGTCAGGACCCCGGGTGTGCAAGGCTGCTTCAGTGCACACTGAGTTAGTTTGAGTTCTGGAGCATTCCTCACAGCAGTTGACCTTCCAAAGAGCCTGGTGAAAATAAAACTTTACTAACAAGTTTTGTTTTCCCTAAGTGTTGGAAAGAGGCCATTTTTGCTTCTACAGGCCGCTCTCGGGCACTTCTGGAGACTCCCGCTGAGGCAAGGGGCCCCAGCAGGCCTCGCGGGTGGGGACAGGCTAGGGGCATGGGGACGTGGGGACAGGCCACCTGTGGCCCGAGCCTGGCCCTGTCTCACTGGCTTAGCAGCCAGTCAACATAGTGGACTTGGGCCAGAGTCCCTCGGGGAGCAAACGCACACGTCAAGTTGGGCTCCCTTAGGGCACTGAGCAGCCTGAGCCCGCCCGCCCTGTCTGCCCGTGGTGGGGGGTGCCACCTTGGGGCTCGGGCACCTGCCATAGCCCTCCTGGCTTGCTCAGTTGAACCTCTGCTCATCCACTGTCACTCCTTTGCTGCTATTCTAAAAGCAAGAGAAAGTTAGAGATGCTAAAAACCTGCCCCTCGTAGACTGGCAGAGCTTCTTGTGTTGTGCTCAGAGTCGGGACCTGCGGGGCAGTTTCCAGGGACCCATGCACACACACACCCGCACACACACACGCACCTGTCACCCTCAGCCTCACGTGTGACCCCCCCACCTTGCTGGCATGTGTAGCCTGTCCAGGGAGATGGTGACGACCCAGCAGGAGTGGGTGGCATGGGAGGGATGTGGCCTGTTCTGAGTGGGCTCCCCACACTTGGACTTGCTCTCCTCTGTGCTGGCTGTGTCTAAGCATGTTCCCTCCATGTGCCCCTGCGCGCCTCTGGGGTCTCCAGGAGCCAGCACCCGCAGACAAGCTCAGCATGCTTTAGGTGGATGCGTGGGTGCCCAGGGGTCAGGGGAGTATGTGTCTGCTTTTCTCCATCACTTACCCCTTGAGATTGGACCTCAGGAGTCCTGGGAAGCAAATGGGGTAACAGGGTGGGGCACATGGTCTGCCAGCTCAGGCCGCTCACCAGAGCCCCAGCGCCCGGGGACCCAGCAGTGCCCACCACGTTGCAGAGATGACCAACAGCCAGACCCAATGACGCCTGGGCATTCTGGAAAGCATTTAAACTAGAAGATATGCAGTTGATACCTTAAAAACAAAGTCATGGGTGCACAGGGATGAGTGGTAGAATTCTCACCTGCCAGGCGGCAGGCCCCGTCTGCCCAAGCATTCCAAAAAAGAAAAACAAACAAAAAACATTCAACAGATGGTGCTACAATAATGGGCTATTCACATGGACGAGAATGAGCTGCCCCCACCCCCCCAGCACCCACAGCCACACTCCTCACCCAGCCTTGGACGGGGCCCCTAAACGGCGAACACCACCCACCCACCCCGGGAGAAGCTGCACCTAATAAATGTTAGCTCCTATCTGAATAACTCAGCTTGAGGCAAAGACACTCAGCATAAACATTCTAGAATAAACACTTTTATTCAGGCATCTCAAAGTCCGGTCCCGCCACTCAGCCCACATCCACCCCTTTGTCCATTTTATTTGCAGGTCAGCTGCCGCCGCAGACCCAATAAATTAACACTGGATGGAAAACCATTTCTTGTGGTTTCCAAATCTTTCCATTATACCCCAGGCTTCAACTAGAGAAACATTAATATCAGTTTTCTTTCCAATAAATCAAAGGTAACTTAAAAAGCAAAAGAAAAAACCAAAGCTGACTGCACCCTCCAGGTGAAAAGGCTTCTGCAGCACTGAGGCCCGGGGCATGGGGGGCTGCCTACAGGACAAAGTCCCACAGTGGCTTCGAACCCCCTCCCAGCCGCCCACACAAAGCAGGTGACCTGGTCTCGGCCGCCCTGAGCAGACAAGGCCACCAGGTGAGGAGCCACAGGTGTTTTCCTCTCCTCCACCTGTTCCTCCAAAAGGTCATGCAACACGTGATTGGGCACCCTGGGCCAAAAATAAGCAGCAGCCACGAGCACGGGGGTGAAAAGCTAAGGTCACCTGAACATACAACAGAGTCACCTCTAACAAGAGAAAGTAAAAAGTAAAAAGCAAAACAGAAAGAAACAGTGGAAGCTTCTGCTACTTCACCCTCCTTCTTCACCCCAGAGGGTGGCAGGGGGCTGCCAGGCCACTTCCTCTCGCCCCACAGGCTGGTGCAGCGGGTGCTGAGGACATGGCACCCCTGGGTGCCCTGGGAACACTCAGCCTTGCTGGATGGGTAAAAATGGAGAAGAGGGAAAACTTTTCAGGGAAACCCAAAAAGGGCCGTGGACAAGGCAGAGGAGAATCTGCTATTCCCAGCCCCAGGAGGCCTGTGTTCAGGGAAGTGGCAGGTGCAGGAAAGCCCCTGGTTTGGGCTCAAAAAGCTGTAGCTGGGACTTCTGGGCCAAAATGGTGGCTTAACTATGTGCGTATTTTATATCATCCTCCAGAACAACTAGTAAATAACCAGAAACAATACAGAACAGCTCCTGGGGCCACGTCAGTGACCGGACACACAGCGTACCCCAGTCTGGACAAGTTGGACTGGCTGCGAGCCCCCCGAGAACCGTGAGTTCCCCAAGCCGCAGCAGCTGGTGCCCCTCCCCCACAGGCGGCTTCCCAGAGGGGAAAGGAAAGAGACTTTACCAGCAGCAGGGACTGAACCCAACCAAATGCCAATTGTGGAATTAATTAACAAATTCTGACTACTAAAAACAGGCCCCCAGCTCAGGTGAACCTGGTCAGAGCAGAGGTCGCTCATTTTTGCCCTGCCTCCAAGGGGGCAGGGCTGACGGAAAAAGGAAAAAAAAGAAGGAAACAGAGGTTTTTGTGGCTGTGTTTCTACTAAGGCTTGACTGCCTCTGGATTCAGTGGCAGGACTTCTCAGGCTGCAACTACCCCAGGCATAGGCAGAAACAAAGCTCGTTTTGAGGGCTTGTCTGGAGCCTGTGCCTTCCCCAGGGGAGGGGTGAACCCCAACTCAGCTGGAATCCCTCCCTCAAGGAATTCAGACACCAGGGCTTGGTAATTTGAAGCTATTAAAACCAGCCTACAACCTCTCCTCTGTCTCCACCACGCCCCCAGTCTAAGTTAAAGGTACCGCATCATCTTATACTGGTGGGACCTGCAGGCAGACAAGCACCACATGCTGGGCAGGATAAGAAAAACAGAGCCCAGAGACTTCACAGGAAAGTCTTTCAACCTGCTGGGTCTCACCCTCAGGGAAAACTGACACAGGTGACTCTTTCCTCCTGATAGGAGGCCAGTTTGGTCTGGGAAAATCCAGCTGGGGTCTATAATACCTACGTAAACCCTCCTCAGGGTGGGGGGAAAAAGGCACCATACAAGCAGAGCAAGAAACAAGAAAACAAGAACTGAAAAATTCTTCTCTGTTAAACAAAACCTAAGCTAGAGGTCCAGATAAAGCTGAACTGAACAGATAGACAACAAATTCATCCAGCAAGAAAACCCTAAGTAAGAGAAGTGAAAGCAATCTCCAGAATAAACTAATTAAGGTGATTAAGGTAATTAAATGCCTAGACACCAGCAAAAAATAACAAATCACACTAGGAAAATTGAAGATATGGCCCAGTCAAAGGAACAAACCAACAATTCTAATGAGATACAGGAGCTGAAACATTTAATTCAGAATATACGAACAGACATGGAAAACCTCATCAAAAACCAAATCAATGAACTGAGGGAGGATATGAAGAAGGCAAGGAATGAACAAAAAGAAGAAATGGAAAGTCTGAAAAAACAAATCACAGAACTTATGGGAATGAAAGGCACAGTAGAAGAGATAAAAAAAAAAAACAATGGAAACCTACAATGGTAGATTTCGACAGGCAGAGCATAGGATTAGTGAACTGGAGAATGGAACATCCAAAATCCGACAAGAAAAAGAAAATATAGGGAAAAAATGGAAAAATACAAGCAGGGACTCAGGGAACTGAAGGACAATATGAAGCGCATGAATATACGTGTTGTGGGTATCCCAGAAGGAGAACAGAAGGGAAAAGGAGGAGAAAAACTAATGGAGGAAATTATCACTGAAAATTTCCCAACTCTTATGAAAGACTTAAAATTACAGATCCAAGAAGTGCAGCGCACCCCAAAGAGAATAGTTCCAAATAAACGTACTCCAAGACATTTACTAATCAAAATGTCAGAGGTCAAAGAGAAAGAGAGAATCTTGAAAGCAGCAAGAGAAAAGCAATCCATCACATACAAGAGAAGCCCAATAAGACTATGCATATTAAGTAGATATCACCTTGTTGTTCAAGATGTTGTGGAAAGGCTGGAGGGAACTGCCTGAAAATGTAGAGCTGTGTTCCAGTAGCCATGTTTCTTGATGATGATTGAACAATGATATAGCTTTCGCAATGTGAATCTGTGATTGTGAAAACCTTGTGTCTGATGCTCCTTTTATCTACCTTATCAACAGAAGAGTAGAATATATGGAATAAAAATAAATAATAGGGGGAACAAATGTTAAAATAAATCTAGTTTGAAATGCTAGTGATAAATGCAAGCGAGTGGTAAGGGGTATGGTATGTATAATCTTTTTTTTCTCTGTTATCATTTTATTTCTTTTTCTGTTGTCTTTTTATTTTTTTCTAAATTGATGCAAATGTTCTAAGAAATGATGAATATGCAACTATGTGAGGATATTAAGAATTACTGATTATATATGTAGAATGGAATGGTATCTTAATGTTTTGTTTGTTGCTAATTTTTTTAATTAATAATAATAAAAAAAAGAAAGTCCAGGCTAATATTAGCCAAAAAAAAAAAGACTACGCGTAGATTTCTCAATAAAAATGGATCAAAGATTTAAAGATAACAGCCAGTACTATAAAGCTCCTAGAATAAAACATAGTGAAGCATCTTCTGGACTTTGTGCTAGGCAATGGTTTCTTCGACTTTACACCCAAAGCAAAAGTAATAAAACAAGAAATAGCTAAAAGTGTCCTCATTAAAATTTAAAACTCTGTGTTTTTTCTTTTAATTTCAAACTTCTAAAAATTTTTTGTTTTGCATGTGAAAAATACCATATATACAAGAAAGCAATGAATTTAAAAGCACACTGCAACAATTAGTTGTAGAAGAGATTTCAGAGTTTGGTATGGGTTACAATTCCAATTCTAGGTTTTTACTTCTAGCTGCTCTAAGATACTGGAGACTAAAAGAAACATCATTATAATGATTCAGCAATCATACTCATTTATTAAACCCCACATTGTCTGTATAACTCCACCAGCACCTTTGATCTTTCTCCCATTCATTAGGGGTTTTTGGGCTATACATACCATTCTAACTTTTTCATGTTGAAAGGGGCTGTTCATAATATGGGATGGGGGATGGAACTAGTTGGTGTTCTGGAGAGGCTGGCTCCTCTGCATTTCAGGACTTATCTGGTCCAGGGACCCATCTGGAGGTTTCTGGAAAGTTACCCTAGTGTGTGGAACCTTGTAGATGAGCCTATTTTTTGAGGAGGCTGTTCCAATGCTCACCAATGCCAGATGCCTGGAGACAGTATGGGGTGTGGACTGTCCAATCTGTTTTGGTTCCAGCCATCCTAGGAGGGATCCTCTCTAGGAGGAGGGACTCCATAGGAGGGCCTCACCAGTAACAGTCAGAGATCACATACCCGATTTCTTCCTCAGGTTTCTAAGGGACAGTGAGAGACCTGGTCTGAGGGAGACAGCCCCAGCTCAGGAGAAAGTGTGCCCAGGCGGTGGTAGGAGTCCAGGTGAGTAGCCAGAGTGAGGACTGAGAAACCCACCCACCCTAGGGTACTGGGGATGCTGCCCTACCCTGAGCCCTGTGGAGGATCCTGTTCTAGTGGGTGGTCCCCCAGAACTCAGAGCTTTTCTGTTGCTCCTGCCAGCACCTTGGGGCTCCTCCCTGTTTACTTCACGTTGCCCTTTAGACCAGGGTCCTCGCCTCTCTGAGAACTGCACAGATGAACTGCAGGGCACCTCCTCAGGTGACCACTGCCCAGGTACTCCCTGGGTGGACACAGAAGGGGTGTGACTCTGTGGGTTAGATTTTCAGAAGATAACTTTCAGTTTTCCATCTTTTGTGTTTCGTGTTATGGCACAGGAGCAGATAAAATTTACATATAACTGTGAAATCACAACTGACAAATCTAATGATCCTAGGTTTTGAGGCAACCAAAGAAGGTTCTTCCCCAAACTCAAATATTATGAAAGACTTGTAATAACATTCATAAAATTATTTCAAAAGCATTGAGTAACAAAATTAGCAGTTTAAACATTAAAAAAATCATTTTATAAGAAAAATGCATAATTTATAAGTAAGGTAATTTTAAAAATACTGAACTTTATTTAAAAAAATATGGATTTTGCCCTTGAATTTCTACCCCACACCCAGAGATTATAAAAGAATAAACACAAATAGCCTTTAGTTTGGTTTTGCTATACTATCTAGATTTTAAAGTTTCTGAACTTGTTATATGAGCAGCATTATTACAAGTCTCACAAGCTGCAATCAAGGTGTTGGCAGGTACTTTCTCATCTAGGGGCTCAGCTAGGGAGACTCTACTTCCAGCTCACCCAGATATCATTTGATTCATTTGTATTATCATCATTATGTGTCTCTTACAAAGATAGTCCGTGGTACCAGTCTTGCTTTCGTGAACTCACAAATAAATTACTTCTGCTCTCTCCACCTGTTCTTGTTTTCTTATAAAAATGTTATTTCTCACTTAAGTTGGCTGAAATAACTATAGCATCACAACTCACAAGCATTTTGGTACATTATGAATCTTTATAACTGGCCTCCCCTTACCTGCCAGATGAGCTGTTCTCTGCAAAGGAAACTGAGTTACACCTCTGCTCCCCTAACGTTCACACCCAGCTGTTTTCCCTGCAGCCTTGCACTCTCTCCAGTTTACATGTGTTAACATGTTTAACACGTTATCTAGGTCACAAATAAGTTTGCCAGTTGTTCTTGCCAGTGCAAATAGATAATTAATCTATTCACTTCCTATTGCTGAGTACAAATCACCACAACCCTAGCAACTGAGCACACATTTATCACCTCACGGTTTCTGGGTATTAGCATTCTGGGCGCAGCTTAGCTAGGTCCTCTGCTCAAAGTCTCTCAAGGCTGCATTCAAGATGTTGTATAGACTATGGGATGATATTGTGAACCACTGATTGTACACCATGTACGGAATGTTTGCGTGTGAAGATTTATCAATAAAAATATTTAAAAAAAAAGTTGTACAGATGCATTCCCTTCTAGAGGTTCAACTGGGGAAGAATCCACTTTCATACTCCCCAGGTGGTTGGCAGAATTAATTTCATTGTAGTTGCAGGACAGAGGACCTCTTTTCTTGTTGGCTCTCAGCTGGAGGCCACCCTCAGCTCTTAGAGACTGCCCACACTTTTGTTGCTGGATGGGGCTTCTTCAACATGGTCATTTGCTTCATCAAGTAAAGAAAATTTCTAGACAAACCTGCTAGCAAGAGAGTCATATAATATAATAGAATCCCCGGAGTGAAATGTCTCCTGTTCTGTGGGTTAAAAGGAGGTCACAGGCCCTGCTCACCCTCAAGGGGCAGGGAATACACACAGTGTGAACACCAAGAGTGGGGTCACTGAAGTCACCTCAAAGTCGGCCCACCAATGAATCACAAGTCTGTAGTTTAACAAAACAAGCTAAACTGAATAGAATACTTTGGAAATACTAGATAAAAGTTGCTAAAGAAATCGCTGTCCAGTTAGGTGTGGCTCAGTTGAATGCAAAAGACTAAAACAAAATCTAGAATTTTGCTCTCAGATTGATTCTTCAGTGTGGTTAAGTTCTCCCTCTGTTGATTAACAAAAATGAAACCAGAAGAAACAAAATAGTGGAAATGACTGTGAGTTTATGAGTGTAGTTTGTGTAAGATAAACTAAAAGGAATGCCAATCGGCAGACCCAAACTCAAAGAAAAGGCTTTGGTCTTACATCAAAACAATGGATGTGTATTTATGTATTCAATTTAAATATAAAATGTTAACTGTCTGTATCATTTTTAATATTTCTCACTTAACCTACTTTTTTCAATTAATAGCTTCTGATTGCACTAGATCACAGGGCTTCTCTACTTCTTAACTGGCATAAGCATTTTCTATGTAAGGGGAAGGGAGGTCTATTATGCGGCCACATAAACATCTCAAGTTGGCTCCTAAATGTTAACTCCGTTTCTTTCTCTTCTGTATCAACAAAATTCATCAAATCACAAAAGAGCAAGGACAGCATTGCCATAAGGGTCATCTTGAATTTACTCTTGATAATTTGTGAAATTATTGGCAATTGCAGTAATTTACTCCTGGAAGCAAACTGCTTGAGGCATATCTTATAACTAATGAAAACATACTGGTATCTCCTAGCAGCTGCATGCCTGAAGAATAAAAAATCAAAAGGAACAGATTAACTTTATATGCTTCAGGTACTCCTCCCTAAATACTGAATTTCAATAATTTATTTGCTAGGATTTTGTGAGCTATTGAGTAGGACCCAGTTCACAATTACAGACCCTCACTGGTACCTGGAGTGTAGTTAAACTGTTCTACCAGGAAAGGAACTGTGTTGGGGATAGGGGTTAAAATCGTATTGTGAAAATTGGGGCACATAACAAAAATAGCACCTGAACAGAAGTCCACTTCACTTCCATGTGGAGCTGAAGCCAGAAAATACATACAGGCAAGGGCCAAGGTTCTCAGCATAAAGTAATTTTTTATTCTAATAAAATAATATCAAGCCATTGGGTTCCTACATTTCAAAGATGTCTTAATATATTGCTCCATTCTTAGTTTTCCCTCCTTCAACCGTTTTTGACAAGGAGAAAGGCAAAAACAACAAGAAAGAACACGAGTATGTATGTGGGTTGGATGTGTGTTGGCTAAAACTGAGAGGCAACTGTGGAAAGAGGAAGAGTGGCTGCTGTTGGAAGAAGTGATTAGGATGTTTTAAAGCGGTTTTATGACTGAGGATCATAAAATGCCAGAATCCTGCCCTATCACTTATCTCTCCTTCCAAAGAAACACTTAACTGTCAGCTGGATTTGGGGCACTAACCTTCCAAATTTAAAGAGTTCTGGCAAATTGAGCAGAAGCACCTGGCTTCAGCAAAGGTCTATAATGTCTGTTCCTCACATGACACTTGCACCGCTCCCTAAATCTCTTATTTTCCAACTGGCTGTACAGAAAAAAAGAGGCTGGAGTTAATGTCCGAGTCTTCTGCACCAGTCACATGTGTCAAAAGGAGCAGGGAGAGGAAGAGAGAGAGAGGCACATTATATATGTTACTTTTTTAAACCCAGAGCTGATCTCCTACCAACAAGGATGCCAATCTCATTAGCGCTCACCCTTCCTCAGGAAAGGAGGGAAAGCTGTGTGAGTAGATGGGGGAGGTCACAGCAGAGTTATATTTAGTTGCTGACCCTGAGATGGAGAATTATTGTTATAAAAATCAATTATTATATGTGTCATATGCTCCAGGTATGGGTAAGAAAAACAGAGCTCTCTGTAGGAATATTAAATAGCCCCATACAACTATTCAAGTTTCTGATTCTAATTTTTAGCTCTTTTCTTTCTCATTTACAAGCTGTGATGTTTTAATGTGTCTATCATACATAAGTCTAGCAAGAGAGCTCTGAATTTACTAACCCCTTGAAACTAACTGTTTGGTTTTGCTGTGGGCTGGAAATTAAGGCAGAATTTATTAAAATAGAGTGGTCAGAGACATAAATGGTGAGTGGGAGCTTGAGATGGATTTCTACGATGTAAAAGCAGGGACTTCCCTGTTTGGACTTAGTGGCAGCTATTCTGTTATTCAAAGGCCCTTATTGTTTCCTTCTTAGTCCTTGATCTTGTTCCAGATAATTGAACTTAGTAAATCCTCAAGTCCATAAGAGATATTTACCTTTCAATACATCCTTCCTGATTTGGGTTTAGGTTGAGATGGGTCAACGTCCATTAGCATCATCAATACTTGCCGAAATGACACTTTCCTTGTCTTTGCACTACTACTCCTTGTTCCTTCCTACTTCTTCCATCCTTCATGCCTATTACTCTGTTCTGATGGTGGGGACATGTGACACACTCAGAACTAACCAACTGGCCATAGATTCGACATTCCGCATTAATTTCCCAAATCATCAACAGCAGTCAGTCAATGCATGTAGTCTTCTCTCTGCCAACCTTGCTCACCACACCACACTTGGTTTTATCTACGTCACAGGTCTTCTCTGCTTGCTTGATGCTGAGGCAAACAGAGGACAACTCGGAGGCCATGAAGAGCCTGGTGAAGGCAGTTGTTCTAGTTTGCTAGCTGCCGGAATGCAACACACCAGAGACGGATTGGCTTTTAATAAAAGGGGATTTATTTTGTTGGTTCTTCAGAGGAAAGGCAGCTAACTTTCCACTGAGGTTCTTTCTTACGTGGAAGGCACAGGATGGTCTCTGCTGGTCTTCTCTCCAGGCCCCTGGGTTCCAACAACTTTCCCGGGGTGATTTCTTTCTCCATCTCCAAGGGCCCGGGCTGAGCTGCAAGTGCTGAGATGAGGAATGCCAAGCTGCTAGACTGTGCTACATTGCGTTCTCTCATTTAAGCACAAGCCAATTAAGTTAAACGTCACTCATTGCAGCAGACACGCCTCCTAGCCGACTGCGGATGTAATTAGCAACAGATGAGATTCACCTACCATTGGCTCATGTCCACAGCAACAGAACTAGGTGCTTTCACCTGGCCAAGTTGACAACTGAATCTAACTACCACAGCAGTAGTCAAGGTCTGTGCCTTCACTACAATCTGTGTCTAACATCCTACCTGCATCTTCAACAGCAGTTTATTGGCTTACTCATTTGAAGTGCGGACACTGCTTTACCCTGTAGGTGACATTCAATTCCAAGAGATTGCTAGGTCCTCATCTAGGCTATCAGAAGTTACATTTATTGAGGGTTTATATATACTATTTGGCTGTATTACAGAGAGTGACAGATTAAACTTTCAAATTCTTACTTTCTAGGATCATCTTATTGCTCCTTTTCCAAGCCTTCAGATATCTTATTAGGAAGTCAAATATTTCACAAAATTATTGCTAGTAACTCTACAACAACTTAGGTCAACTTCTTGATTTTCCCATAAAATAGGAGCAGCTCTAGAGAAAGAGATCTGAATATAACTAAACAAATATATTTTAGATAATTTCTCATTTTAAAAAACGGTTGTTTGGTTCAGTGGTAGAATGTTCACCTTCCCCACAGGAGCCCAGGGTTCAATTCCTCAACCATGCAACCAAAAAAAAAGTTTTTCAGCATTATTTTCTAAGCTCGACAACTTGTACTCAATTATTCATTGCAGAGTAGGAATAGGAAATACTCTAAATGACAGACTGTCCCACTATTCCAAAGTTCTGTCATCTCAAACAGATTGCAAGATTCTTATTTCTACACTGACACCAATTTATATTGCTTGCGTCTCTACTAACGTCTTGCACGATTATGGGGATAAAGTTGTTAATAATTGTAATTGAATGAGGTATCAAGTCAAATAATTCCAGAGGGAAGATGTAAACATCAAGATAGATTAAATTTGAAAATATGAACACCCTAGCTAGCAGTCATGGAAATTAAAATTAAAACTAGATACAATTTCACATCCATAAGATTGGCCAAAATAAAGAGATGTGAGGTATGATGATGTAAAATGTTGACAAAAATATGGAACAACAGCAAATCTCGTGGTGTTGGCAGAAGTGTATATAGGCAAAACTGCTTTGAAAAGCACTTTGATATTATCTATTAAAGTTGGAGATACATATGCTCTTCAATCCAACACTTCCACATGGACAGCTATATCCTCTATACATCTGTTCAAAAAGATATACAAGATAATGGTCATTGTAGCATTGTCTGCAACAGCAAAAACAAACTAAAATACGACACCAGGAAAAATCTAAATATCCATCAATAGGAGAATGGATAAGTTGCAATATGTTCGTTAGGGAGAACGGACCAACTGGTAAAATTACAGAACAAAATAAAGCAATAGCAGTGAAAATAAAAGAACTGGAGTTATATATACTAACCAAAAAACTATAAAACAATTTTAAATGAAAAAAGCAAGTTGAAAAAGGATAGAAAGTTTTAAATTGAATCACACAGTATTTTATGGATAGAGATTTAAAAAGAAAACAATAAATGGGAATAAGAAAGATCAAATTCAGGAGAGAAGTTACTTCAACGTAAGAAAAGACAGGAAACCAAGAAATGGTATATGCAGGCTTCACTGTATCTGCAATATTTTATTTTAACAAAAGAGATTAGAAATGAAACATTTTAGTGTAATAAAGAAATATCATGGAAAAGCAACTATTTGGGGGATGGAAAGACATTTTGAAGTTCCCATCCAAAAATTACAAATAGAAAAGTTTACCATGTCAACAAACTACAAATGCCCAGCTTAGAAAAAGAGAGGAATATGAGTCTTAAAATAATGAAATAAGATAACAGGACTTTAAATAATTCCAGATGGTTAGTCTAAAATTCATAGGTGATTAAAGATTACCAACCTCTTCCATTTTCCTTAAGAGAAAAATTTTCCAATTCTATTCCAGAAAATCCTAAGAAGTTTCTTGGGAATGTCAACAACTGATGTATACTTTACAGCCATAAAAACAAGAGATTAGAACTGAGGTTTTAAAAATTGGAAGAAGAATACAGACACCAAAAATGAACAAACAAAAACTACTATGCAAATGAAAAGGAACAAAAACTAAAGCACATATATCTACAAAGAACCCTTGGTTAAGTCAAAGAACAAAGAAAAAATAAAGAAAGACTTGTTCCTACTTTGAGTTTTTATGTAGGTGACAAGTAAATCATGATATAAAATGATTCCCTCCAAACTGGTGCTCATTTTAAAACATTTACTAAATAAATGAACCATATAGTTATTGTGCCTCAAACTTCATATATCACAGGGCTTAATTCATTAATTCAACCACACTTTTATGTAACATTTCTCAAGATTTATCACATTTTTTTTAAAATTTTTTTTATTAATCAAAAAAAAGAAAAGAAATTAACACAACATTTAGAAATCATTCCATTCTACACATGCACTCAGTAATTCTTAGTATCATCACATAGATGTATGATCATCATTTCTTAGTACATTTGCATCAATTTAGGAAAAGAACAAGCAAAACAGCAGAAAAAGATATAGAATGTTAATATAGAGAAGAGAATGAAATAATAATACTAATAATATATATATATATAAATGAAAAAGAAAAAAACAAAAACAAAAGATACAAACACACAAACAAACAAACAAAAAACCATATTTCAGGTGCAGCTTCATTCAGTGTTCCAACCTAGTTACATTACACTTAGGTATTATTGTGCTGTCCATTTTTGAGTTTTTGTATCTAGTCCTGTTGCACAGTCTGTATCCCTTCAGCTCCAATTACCCATTATCTTACCCTGTTTCTAACTCCTGCTGGTCTCTGTTACCAATGATATATTCCAAGCTGATTCTCGAATGTCGGTTCGCATCAGTGGGACCATACAGTATTTGTCCTTTAGTTTTTGGCTAGACTCACTCAGCATAATGTTCTCTAGGTCCATCTATGTTATTACATGCTTCATAAGTTTAGTCTGTCTTAAAGCTGCATAATATTCCATCGTAGGTATACGCCACAGTTTGTTTAGCCACTCGTCTGTTGATGGGCATTTTGGCTGTTTCCATCTCTTTGAAATTGTAGATAATGCTGCTATAAACACTGGTGTGCAAATGTCCGTTTGTGTCTTTGCCCTTAAGTCCTTTGAGTAGATACCTAGCAGTGGTATTGCTGGGTCGTAATCCATTCTGCCATTCTATGTCTTTTGATTGGGAAATTCAGTCCATTAACTTTTAGTGTTATTACTGTTTGGATAATATTTTCCTCTACCATTTTGACTTTTGTATTATATATATCATATCTGATTTTCCTTCTTTCTACACTTTACTCCATACCTCTCTCTTCTGTCTTTTCATATCTGACTCTAGTGCTCCCTTTAGTATTTCTTGCAGAGCTGGTCTCTTGGTCACAATTTTAAAAACTAGAATCTCTAAAGTGATGAAAAATCATACCAACAGTAATAACTTAATGTTATTGAAAGAGATTATGCTGTAAGCTATTCATTGAACTTATTTTTTGAGTGCCTGCTACATGCCAGCCATTGGGCTAAATACAGTGAACAAAAATGGATGCTTACTGCCCTCACGGAGCTTACAGCCCAGTGGAGGTGGAAGGCTAGAAAGGAGATCCATCTCTATGAGCTTTTGGGGGAAAAACAGGAAAGGTTTCTCTGAAGAAGTGACTCTGAGGTGGAACATGTTAGTATGGGTAAGAATTAAGGGAAGAGGAGGAGATATGCCTTGGACAGAGGGTGGGGTATGAAACGCTAAAGTTCGCTGGTTGGAAGAAAGAGGATGAAAGGAGCAGACAAAACCACTGAAGCTGGAGGAAGGGGGAATGGGGAGGGTGGGGAGAAATGTAAGGGGCTTATATACACGTTAATATGTTTGATATTTAGACTAAAAACAGTGGAGTGCCATCTAAAAGCTTAAATAGAGGCATAGCATAAGTAGGGCTGTCTTTTGCATCCTTAATGCCCTTTTAAAAATTCTGTGTGTGTGTGTGTGTGTGTGTGTGTGTGTGTGTGTGTGTGTTGTGTAGAGATGCAACGTGGGTGTAGACAATCAGTTAGAAAACTACTGGGGTATTCCAAGTCAGAGATAACAGTAGCTTCGTCGAGAGTGGTTATGATGGAAAAAGAGAAAGGTAGACATCCTCAAGAAATGTAAAAAACAAAAGGCTCAAGATGGATTAGATGGTGAGAGTGAGGAAGGAGGAGGAGTCAGGGATGAGTCCGAGGTTTCTGGCTTGCACAAGTGGAGGACAGAGCCCTTCACGAAGAGAGGACACTGGGAGAGAACCCGGGGCGCAGGACATCTCGTTTAACTCCTGAAACACAATTTGGTCTTCTCAGAAAATGTGGTTGTCCTATTCTCAGCCATTGAAACTTTTGATATTAATATTATTGGTATCATGTTGGGAAACACGAAACTTGTTTTAACACCTTTTCCCTCAAAATCCATCATGTTTCCGTGTGAAAGTTCTACTTCCCACCAATTCTTCCCAGTGCATGCTAAAGAGATATCGCCCAGTAGCTATGATATGATTATAATCCCCATGTCCAGTATTTCCTTCAATCCAAATTAAGATCAGAGACCTGCTGCTGACCACTAATTTCATGAGAATGAAGCAGTGAGTGTTCTGGGCATATCTACACGGCGGTGTCATTCCTTACAGAACACAACAAACCAAAAAATGCCCTAGTCGTGATTAGACAACATTTATAACTGATCAGACATTTCCTATCCACAACCCATCTCACAAAATACTAACTTATTTCATCATTTAGGTTTTCAATGATACATGAACTGGTTAGGACTCTTCCTTCATAGATGCATGCACATGTCACAAGAGCTGCATGAAAGCTGCAGTAGAAAAGTGGTTTAGCTCAAGTATAAAGTGAAATATGCTGTAAAGCATGCACATAAGCATAACTAATATATCAACAGGAAATACCTAGAGACAATTCTTAAGAAATATTACCAAAGAGAGATCTGCCCTCTCCTTGATCAAAATACTTGTGAATAATTTTGTGATTGATTGTACAAGTTTGGTTTGGTTATATGATAAAAGAAATTTCATTTTGATTTTTGCTTCCTTGGTTCTGTCCTCCTCTCTACTTTTAGTGGTCAAATTCATCAACATAATAAACATTATTTTGCACATTTTCTGGAAAACTCAAATCTATCAGAGAGATCTTAGAGCTTTATCTGAAAACTCACAAAAGTTTAAAAGGCTTTAGGTCAATGCTCAACAACTCTTTATATAACATATACTACCAGGCACCAGTGATGAATGGACTATTAATTTTACAAGTTTTAATTTTATTCATTGTTGAAATTTTTCATTCTTTCCTTATTTGTGCAAAATCACTATCCTCGTACACAGAATCACATTCTAAATCACTTTTCTTTGTATGCTGTATAGTGGGGTCACATTTCATTATTTTTCCATTGAGTATCATGTTATTACACCACCATTTGTTGCATTTGTTGTTTGTTTTGGGGGGGAGTGCATGGACCAGGAATCAAACACATTCCATATAACTTTAATGCAGCAGTCCTCTTTAAGATTAGTCTGAGTTTGTAGTAGTGCCATTTCTATTTTCATTATAGGTTTATTCTTCAGAAAATCACTTCTGAACCACTGGGCCATTTTTGTGAACTAAAAATATAATGCAAAATAGTAGAATAGAAAACATAGATTAATAAACAATGCAAAAGGTAAGCGGAGATAAACCCTACGCTCCTGACTGTGAACTGAAGCACACTGGCCAACAAAAACATTGTTTGTACATCAACTAATGTGTCCAATTTTCAAAACCTGGTGAAATTTCTGAGAAAAACATAATTCTACATTTCAAATTTGTGAACTATGACTGGAACAAAACTGTTTCATTATTTTGGTTTTCCTCCAAAAGTACCAGGTGGCTTGGCAGATTCCCAAAGGTCACTGGTGTGGACCACCCTCCACACACCACCAAGATATCAGGTGCCATTCATGCTTTGAAGAGGAAGAAGTGTATAGGGCATCTACTTCAAACACTTTCAAATGACAAAACTTATTAAATTGGATTCCACTAATTAAAAATATGTAATACAAATAATATGAATATAACATGTGAACAACATCAAAGCCAAAAAGGCTTAACAATTTCAAAGACGATTCTCTTTTAAGAACTTGCTATTTCAAGATTTGAATAGTTGTGGTATCAACATCGGATTACTTTTATCTATCAGTGATGTTGGGCAAAGGCAAGCAATTTCCTATAAATATATTACACACAGAAGAAGGAAAATAGAGGGAAATCAAATGAGACTTAGATGAAAATCTAGAACAAGATTTAACCCAAGATTGCTGAAGGTGAGATTCACTATGCATTAAGTGATTAAAATGAACCCTTATTTCATGTAAATGTGCTTTATTCTGCCTTTTAACAAGCAGGCACCCCTAGGACATGGAGAGCAAGTTTTCCTGTGTTTTAAGACTTGACAGGCAATGTTAAGGAAAACAAATGGATTACTTTTCATTCCACTATTTATTGTTTGAATACAACTGACTGGGAGATGCTAGTCACATTTAATAAGTACTGAATATTCTATGATCATGAGAGCTAATCAAGCCCTGATCTGCTTTTAGAAAACTTATCAGACCCAATTTATGAATGTTAATGTAAATTAGTATATTGGCAAATTTAGTGAATTAAAATTTTTCCTTTTATTTTCACAGATTAAGGAAAGCAAAATGCCATGATTCTTTATATGTTGGTTTCAAAAAGCAACACTTTATCAGTCAGATTGGCACAATTTATAACAGAAATTACTTGTCATCCACCACTACGTTTTTTAGATAAATAAAGCAACATCCAGTTTCACATTCATATGTTTTAAGAAGCACAGCATTGTAGTTATTTAACATTCTTTGGCCCCACTTGGAAAGATAGAAAGAGGTCTCACTGCTGTATACCCACCTAGTACTACAGGCCTGGAGTAATTCTAAAAGGCCACTTGAAATCACTCCACTTACTTGAAAAATCCACAATTTAATCCTGAAAAAGTGGAAAAGCTAAGTGGGTCATGGAAAGGGCCACTGGTACAGTTCTGCAGAAATGGTTCCCAGCAGGGGATGCCAGATAATCTGCCTCAGGCTTTTAAAAGGGCATCCCTGGGTACTTCATCTGCCCAGGGAGGTGTCTACGACATGGTTAGCTGAAGGACTGGTACTAGAAGACAATGCCTCTTGGGGGTGATGCCCACAAGGTTTATCACACACTCACATAAAGAAGAGAGGCCAGCAAACAACTTATGTGTTCTCACTAATCAGAAATGTCAGTGCTAAGAAAAGTTATATTAGCAGTAAGTTTAAAAGGAATCTCAGTTAAGTACAAAGATAGATCTCTAAGTAGAAGCGGATAAACACAACTCTGAGTTAAAGTGGCACCAAACTAAGTGGAAATGCAAACCCCTATTTTTTTTTGTAAATAAAAGTCTTTTAAGTTTAATTATATTTTAAATGCTCAGGAAGTACGGTGATGAGGATGGGAATTTTGCTCTTTTATTATTTTTTTTGTATAATGCCTACATTAGCAAAGTCACCTCTCCACGATTTATAATTCACATAAATTCAGCAGCCATCAAACCCAAATTTCTAATCTAATGTTGGCATAATGGCATGTTAAAAACACCATTCTATTATGAAGCCACAGTGGTCAAAACAGCATGGTACTGGAATAAAGATAGATATATTGATCAATGGAATCGAATACAGTGTTCAGATATAGACCCTCTCACCTATGGACAATTGATCTTTGATAAGGCAGTCAAGCCAACTCACCTGGGACAGAACAGTCTCTTCAATAAATGGTGCCTAGAGAACTGGATATCCACATGCAAAAGAATGAAAGAGGACCCGTATCTCACACCCTATACAAAAATTAACTCAAAATGGATCAAAGATCTAAACATTAGCTCTAAAACCATAAAATAGAGGAAAATGTAGGGAAATATCTTATAAATCTTATAATTGGAGGTGGTTTTATAGACCTTACACCCAAAGCAAGAGCACTGAAGAAAGAAAGAAAGAAATGGGAACTCCTCAAAATTAAACACTTTTGTGCATCAAAGAACTTCATCAAGAAAGTAAAAAGACATCCTACACAATGGGAGACAATATTAGGAAATGACATATCAGATAAAGGTCTAGTATCCAGAATGTATAAAGAGATTCTTCAACTCAACAACAAAAAGACAGCCAATCCAATTACAAAATGGGAAAAAGACTTGAACAGACACTTCTCAGAAGAGAAGTACAAATGGCCAAAAGACACATGAAGAGATGCTCCACATCCCTGGCCATTAGAGAAATGCAAATCAAAACCACAATGAGATATCATCTCACACCCACCAGATTGGCCATTATCAACAAAACAGAAAATGACAAGTGCTGGAGAAATTGTGGAGAAAGAGGCACACTTATTCCCTGTTGGTGGGAATGTCAAATGGTGCAACTGCTGTGGAAGGCAGTTTGGCGGTTCCTCAAAAAGCTGAATATAGAATTGCCATATGACCTGGCAAAACCATTGCTAGGTATCTACTCAAAGGACATAAGGGCAAAGACACAAACGGACATTTGCACACCAATGTTCACAGCAGCATTATTTACAATTGCAAAGAGATGGAAACAGCCAAAATGTCCATGAACAGACATTCCACAGTTTGGTGGTATATGGAATATTATGCAGCTTTAAGAGAGAATAAAGTTATGAAGTATGTAACAACATGGATGGACCTTGAGAACATTATGCTGAGTGAGACTAGCCAAAAACTAAAGAATACTGTATAGTCACTATCATATCATGAACTGACATTAGTGTATAAACTTGGAATATTTCGTTGGTAACAGAGACCATCAGGAGATAGAAATAGGGTAAGATACTGGGTAACTGGAGCTGAAGGGATACAGACTGTGCAACAGGACTGGATACAAAAACTCAGAAATGGACAGCACAATACTACCTAACTGTAATACAATTATGTTAAAACACTGAATGAAGCTGCATGTGAGAATGACAGAGGGAGGAGGGCTGGGGCATAAATGAAATCACAAAGAAAGATAGACGATAAAGATTGAGATGGTATAATCTAGAAATGCCTAGAGTGTATAATAATAGTGACTAAATTTTAAAAATTTTAAAAATAATGACATTCCTTTGTTCTTCCAAAAACCATGAGGAAGAACAAAGGAATGTCATTACTGCAGGGTGCTGAAAATAGATGGTAATATTTTAAAATGTCACCGTATGTGTGATACTAAAGCAAAAAATGTTTATTTTGTACAAAATTTATATTCTGAGTAGTGCATTTCCTAATATAACTTATGTAGATAGTTTGATTGAACACCATAAATACTTGGAATCTCAGGTAGGACATGAGATGTTGTTGGTTTTTCCAGAGTTATGACCTGATGAATCCTGGAGTGATTCGATCAGTGAGTGGAAAAGTATTTGCAAAGCCCCCTTCGGGTAAGGTGAGAATGGGGAGAAATTCAACTTCCCCGAGTTGAATTCTTGATATTCTCAAAGGAATGTGGACAACCAAAGCTATAGGATGAGCCCCCAGTCCTGGGGTTTGTTCATATGAAACTTAACCCCACAAAGGATATGTCAAGGCTACTTAAAATTTAGGCCTAAGAGTCACCCCCAAGAGAGCCCCTTCTGTTGCTTAAATGTGGACTCTCTCTTCAGCCAACACAACAAGTAATCTCACCACCCTCCCCCTGTCTACGTGGGATATGACTCCCAGGGGTGTGGACCTTTCTGGCAACGTGGGACAGAAATCCTAGAATGAGCTGGGACTCAGCACCAAGGGATTGAGAAAACCTTCTCAACCAAAAGGGGGCAGAGAGAAATGAGACAAAATAAAATGTCAATGGCTGAGAGATTCCAAACAGAGTAGAGAGGTTATTATGCATTAAATACATATCACATTTTTAGTTGAGGTGTAACAGAGAGGCTGGAGGGAACTGCCTGAAAATGTAGAGTTGGGTTCCAGTAGCCACATTTCTTGAAGATGATTATATAATGATATAGCTTTTGCAATACTGACTGAGTGATTGTGAAAACCTTGTGTCTGATGCTTCTTTTATCTATGGTATGGACAGATGAGTAAAACATATGGATTAAAAATAAATAAATAATAGGGGGAACAAAGGTTCAAATAAATTTAGTAGATTTAAATGCTAGTGGTCAATGAAAGGGAGGGGTAAGAGGTATGGTATTTATGAATTTTTTCTGTTTTCTTTTTATTTCTTTTTCTGTATTGATGCAAATGTTCTAAGAAATGATCATGATGATGAATATACAACTATATGATGAAAACAAAAAAGAATGTTCATATTGTATTTTGATTAGCTTTATAAATATTTAAAAAATAAAGAAAGAGTGATCATAAAATATAATTGTAAGAATTTAACTTCCTTATCATACAATTTAATATATCAATATATTATCAGATATACCAATGATTATTAGCTATATCACTATAATTAATATTGATAAAATAATTTGAGAAATGACAGACTAAAAATAAAGTGTCCTGTTAACATTTTTTATCTGACAGAATTTTAGGAAAACACTGCTTACTAAGAGTAAGTGTGAACTAATTTCTATTTGACATTGAAAACCATCTTAGTTTATATATACATTTGTAATATATGTTCAGTCAGACTTTAAAAGAATTCTTACTCCATGGACTTTAACTATAGTACTGAAATATTAAACATTGGCTTAAAAGATTAAAAGTGAGATTATGATAATGATGATGCATATTTTAATTTTCAGGAAAACACAAATGAAAAAGATTATAACCATAATTAATAAAGGGTAAATTCATAGTAGGTAGACTGAAGTCCAAAAGAACTTTTTTTTTTTTTTACTCATTTTTATTTTTCCATTTCTGGTATATTTTATTCTTATTATTTTTTTAGTTTATTTATTAGTTAAAAAAATTAACAAATGAAATAAAAATTAACATAGATAATCAGTAATTCACAACATCATCACCAAAAGAAGAACTTTAAAGAAAAATGATTTGGAATGATGGTAGCATAACATTGTGAATGGAATCAACACTGGGGGTTGGACTAGATAAATCTCAAGTCTCCTGTGAGGTTTTATATAATAATCTAGGTAAACCTAGCATATTATTACAATATAATATTTATTCTTATTTAGCATAATATAAAACTGTAATTCCCCAAATTAAAATTGACTAACCTCCCATAGCATGTAAAATAACTTGAGGAGCACATGTGTTCTAGTTTGCTAGCTGCCGGAATGCAACACACCAGAGACGGATTGGCTTTTAATAAAAGGGGATTTATTTTGTTGGTTCTTCAGAGGAAAGGCAGCTAACTTTCCACTGAGGTTCTTTCTTACGTGGAAGGCACAGGATGGTCTCTGCTGGTCTTCTCTCCAGGCGCCTGGGTTCCAGCAACTTTCCCCGGGGTGACTTCTTTCTGCATCTCCAAAGGCCTGGGCTGAGCTGCAAGTGCTGAGATGAGGAATGCCAAGCTGCTAGGCTGTGCTACATTGCGTTCTCTCATTTAAGCACCAGCCAATTAAGTCAAACGTCACTCATTGCAACAGACACGCCTCCTAGCCGACTGCAGATGTAATTAGCAATAGATGAGATTCACATACCATTGGTTTGTGTCTGCAGCAACAGAAATAGGTATGCTCACCTGGCCAAGTTGACAACTGAATCTAACTAACACAACATGTATCCCACTTCTTACACCCAGGGCTTGCAAATACATAAGCAGAGGCTTTGCCCTCGATCAGCTGAATAATCTGTGAAGTTAAAACAATAATCATTCCTTGATCATGAAATGACTCAGGAAGAAATAAGAAAAACAGCAAACTTATGTTAGCTTAAAACCTTTAGTGAGTTTAAATTATATTAGGGTTATGAATAAATATATACAGATAGAATAATGTAGTGATCCGAGAGAAAAAAATTGGTTAAATAATCTACCTGGAAGAAATCTGAAAAGTTGCTATTTTCTAAGTCAGATAAAATTAAGTTTTCTTTTTATTCATGCTATTTTTATTTACCATAGTAAAAGCATTATATATTTATTATAGAAAAATTAAGCTTCTTAAACTTCTATAATATTGACCATTATATAGAAAAATATCAACCACTGTAATTTATGAATTGTAATAAGCCCTTACAGATGTGCTATGTTCACTAGTGAAAAAGTGCTTTCAAGTCTTCAGAATCTCATCTACTATTTCCATGATCAAAAATATAAAGTTTTAAAAAGTCATCTTAACAATCCCCTGTAATACTCATACATACCCCTATGTATTCATCTCGTAATGCTCTTAGTCATCAATAGAATTATATGATTCTAAATATTAACTTGCTATCAAACTTTCAATTGTCTGATTTATTTTGCTGTTCTATTATACATTTTCTTCCTCTAAATTCAGACTTCAACTATTCACATGAAGAGAACAGCCTGAAAGAATAAGAAAAACCTCAGTGAGCACAAAGTAGGCAATTATTCCATTTGGTACTATTTATGAACATCTTTAAACCTTTCTGTCGACTTTTTTTTTTTTAATTTTTTTCATACTTTAGTCACTGCAACAATAGGTTAAAAAAGTAGAATTTTCCTAAGTACTAACTTATAGATAATGTGAGTAAGCAGCACACAAAACATTCAGTTTCACAGACAGTAACATTCAGTGATCCATTTAAATGCTATTTCAATTTGTATTTTAAGCTAAATGCAATAATTTAATACAATATAGCTAAATACACGCACAACTTGTATCTCCTGAACTACAAGTAGTTTCCATGATCACATATGGTTTTAGTCAAGTACATATTTCTACAATGAACAAGTAAGTACTAACAGATATGTTAATAAAACACTACCCTGAATGTTTTTCCTGCCATCAGCTTTTTCGGCAGTGACTTTCATTATATTGAAAGCATTTATTCTTACAGAAGCTTAGAAAGAATTACATGAATTGCAAAGTACTTTTACTTACATATGGTCAATAAAACCCAATAAGCAATTCAAGTATGAAAATACAAAGGCAGGCAATTAAAGGCTCAAATACTCTAAAATCAAAGACATGAAAATTAAGGCTGAAAACTGTGTCTCTTCAACTTCCATTTTCATGGTTAGATAACAGGCCCTTACTATAGAAACTATGCAGTTACTTTATATAGTTGTTCTAGAAGATAAGAAAGCTTCATAAAGTACAAAAAGTATCAAGATTCATAGTTTGCTTCATCAAATGCTTTTCTGGCTCATTTCAATTCTTCAATCATACTAAGCCTTTAACCCTAGCAAACTTTCTTGGGTCCTTTCGAATCAAGAAGATACTATCTTCAACTTGCACTTGACCTTGTCTTCTAACTGACATTGCCTTGTGTGTCACTTCAGGGATGAACTCTATGATAAGGTCTTCAAGAATATCTACTGACCCAGTGTAAGGGTTCTGGTCATCCCCAAATCCATACATCATACACTGTAATTCTTTAGAAAAAAGTATCTTTCTTTTAATAATATTTTAAAATTTTAATATATTACACATATATATATTTTTTTTTAACATGGGCAGGCACCACGAACTCTGCCTGCTGAGTCACCATGGCCTGACTAAGCTAGGTACATTTTTTGAGAGGACAGAATCTGTAGGCTTCATTATATTCTTGAAGGGGTCTTATGTAAAAGAAATTACAAAATGCCCAAAAGGTCTTCTAGCAAGAGAAAAGGTTGGGGTAGGTCAGGATGGGGAATGTTTTCCTAAAAAGAACAGTGACTTTTGGGAATAAGAGGTGTGCCGGTTTGAAGCTGTTCTGTTTTCCAGAAAAGACCATGTTCTCTCTCTCTCTTTTTTTTTTCTTTTAGGGAGGTGCATGGTCTGGACATTAAATGCAGGTCTCTGGCATGGTAGGCAAGAATTCTACCATTAAACTACCCTTGCACAGTCCAAGGCCCTGTTCCTTTAATCCATTCCTGTTGGGGCAGGCCTATTGCGGGTGGGGCCTTTTTATTAGGTTGTTTCAATTGAGATGCGATCCAGTCCATTCAAGGTAGATCTACATCCTTTACTGGAGCCTGACATGAGGATAAAAGACAGAAAAGGCCCAGAGCGCTCAGAGAGAAACATCCAAAGAGAGCAAAAAGAGACAGCCTGGAGGGGCAAGCAAGGACACATGGAAAGCTGGAAGCAATGGAATCCAGAAGACAAGGACCAGCAGATGCCAGCCATGTGCCTTCCCAGCTGACAGAGGAACCCGAGAAGCCAGCACCCTGTCTTCAGAGAAGTTATCATCTTATTGATGCCTTAGATGGGACATTTTCAGGGCCACAGAATACAAGTTAGCAAGTTAATAAATCCCCACTGTAAAAGCTCACCTATTTCTAGTATACTACATTCTGACAGCTTTAGCAAAAGGAAACAAGAGATAATGGGGTTTTTGTGCTGCAAAAAGTACAGGGCAACAAGAAGTCATACCTATCATTTTTTAATGAATACCAGGAATACAATTTTTACTTTGAAATGCTTTGGATATTTTTTTCAAGATACTGCTATTTGCTTTTAAACTCTTATTTTTCTCCCTGTTGTTTATCAGCATATGCCCTTAAAGAATCCAAAAAATATCTGAGTATGCTTTCAAAGGGTAGGTAAGAAGAAACTAATTCCATTTAGTTTAAAAAAATTTATTATTTGCCATCCCTGTGCCAGATACACAAGTGTGAAACTGCACATGTATTAAGAACTGCATTAAGAATTAGCTAAAGTATGTCTTGAGGGATGGCAGTAAATAAGGTTACGGAGGTAAGAAGGGAACAGGTTAAAGACCATGCTAATAGGCTTGAATTTTAAACTGTAGGTGATGGGGAGTCAACAAGATTTTGGGATAGGGGAGTGACATATGGTAAGTTTTTCACTTTTAATCACTGTAGTGGCATTGTGAAAGCTGGGATTGGACAATCTTCTTACTTTGGAGGCTACTGTAATAATGTGGGTGAAGAAGATAGGTTTCAACTAGGGTAGTGACAATCTCTAGGGTAGAGATTGACAAGAGGAGATTAAGTAGGACCAGAAGGTAGGATGTGAAGGAAGAAAGGAGTCTAGGAAGACTGGCTGGAGCAATTAAAATGGTAGTGCCAGTCACTAGGCAGGGAACAGAAAGAGGAACACATTTGAGGATGGGTAGAAAAAAGGACAGAGTGAATTTGTGATGCCAGAGGAGTGTCATCAGCATGATATCCAGGGCATAATAACCTAGGAGATGAGAAGAGAGATCAGGGCGAGGGATGTAGATCAAATTGTGTCCCATTTCACAACTTTTTCAGGAGGATGAAAGCATGGATGAAAGAATCAGGGAAACAGCCAGAAAGGGGCAGACAGGCTCATATGTTGAGTTTGTAGAAGAGAGGTCTAAGAATTAACCAGGAAGGTTTCTTGGGAAAATACGGCTGGCAAGAGGCACAGGGCCTTATCCTAGTTACTTATATTAACACTGAACTCTGTTAGATAAACAAAGATTTGAACCTTAAAATTGTGTTTTTAAATGTTGCTGAAATGCGCTTTTACTTTTAAGGACAAATTATAATTTGAACCTTTTCCTTTAACTCTCATTTCACATTTTTAAAAAGCTCAGTATTTTCACCAACGATTCAGCAGACAACAGACCTTTTTCTTACCTTATTTCCTGCTCCTCCTACTCACAGTACATCATCAGGGTTCATAGCAGTTACACAGTCAGTAACCAGCTTGCTGCTATGAGAACAGATCATTGGGATGATGTGTTTTCCAGTGGGGACTCCTTTCAGCTGAAACCCAAAGGCACCTAAACCTAAAACTCCCCAGATTGTCCTCCCCAACACACATCTGGTCCTGTCTATGCAAATGAACCAAACAACAACAAAGCTTATAATCATTTGGAGAAAAAAGTCAGCCAAAGTGGAATATTTACTTATATTAGTGTCATGAGTTTTTTAAAAATTAAAAACATGATAATGTTTAAAATACAATAACAATGTCATTGACAAAGAACTTTTCCTGAGAAAATCAATGATTATTTTTATTGTTATTTTGGTTAATAGGTTTCAAAGACACTGAAGGGAACTTTGAGTTATTTCTAGAATCCTCAGGAAAGGAAATACCATATACTGAGTACTACTCCTTTCTGAATTATTCAAAGATTATACTGTTGTTTGGACACAACCATTTTCAGAAGGTACTGAAGTCCCCAGGATATCAAACATCATATATTGATTCTACTTTTCATTATCCAAGGATTATGTTACTATGGGAAAGGTAGTGGTATAACGTATTCTGCTGTTATAGAGACAGAATGAAGAGTAGCCAAGGATAATGCAGTCAGAGTTAAAATTTTACTGACAATTATGGGGCAAAATGTCAATGATAGCACAATCATAGAAACTGTATTTTCCTATGAAGAGCTCAAGGAATTTTCAACCACACAATTATAATTATACACTTTATACAGAAAAACATAACCCATATTTCATAGCAAGAAAAGTGGGTGCAAAAAATGATTAACACAGTCATAAAAAATCCATGGATTAACATAGGTGACACATATCTTACTGAATACTTAGCACTTACCAGACACCAGACTAAGAGCTTTAAATGTATTATCTCATTGAATCTCAGAACAACCCAGTGAAGTAAGATAGTATCATCCTTGTTTTACAGATAACAAAAATGAGGTTTTTAAACATTAAACAACCTGTCCAAGGACACTAGGAGTATCACAACGAAACCTAGGCTTATCTGTGTTCAGAGCTGTTACTCTTCATCGTTAAATGATATGGCCTCAGTTTACTTGTCAGAATGGTTTCAAAGTAACAGATGTATCATACCAAAACTACATGTCAATAATGGGGGGGGGATTCAGAGTATGGGATGATACTGTGAGTCACTGATAGTATACTTCAGATCGTCTGTATGGTATGTAAATATATCCCAATAAAACTGCATTAAAAGTTGCTTTCAAGCACATCACCTTGTTTGTCCTATAGGAGTTCACTGGGTACTGATAGAGTGAAATATGGTTATGTTGTAGGTTGGGTTTCCTGGGAAGCAGACTCTGAGACATGAAAGACGTTTATTAAGGAGTATGTTTGGGATCAGCACCTGTGAAAAGGAGGGGAAGGAAGCAGGATGAGCTGAGGGAGAAGTTGAGCTGTGATGCAGGCCTAACATCAGCTTCTGCTGTGAGCCCTTCTGGAGCTAAAATGGCCTATCAGGCTTGTCCTAAATGTTGCGAAGGATGATGGCTGAAGGTTGCTGACAGAACTTTCTGCAAAAGGGACAACAAAGGCAGCAAAGAAAATCACTAAGTGCTCAATATGTGGGTTTGCTTCCCCTGCTCCCTCTTGATTCTATACTATAGGAGAGGCTTTTGAATCTGAAAAGGACAATGAGCTCTGTGGAGGCTCTAGGAACTCTGGTCTTAAGCTTGATCCAAAGATGAATTCCATGCTTCCAAAAAACCTATTTATTAGTAGGTTATTAATAAACCAGTTACTCTGGAAAGCATAACAAAGGTGGATATGAGTATTCTGATTCCTAAGAAAGTCATATTCCCTCTGAAAATGGAATATACTGGCAGAAAGGATGGGACCAGGGAATCTGGTAAATACAATCTCATATTGGAGCCAGTCAGCCTTCCTCTGTGTCCTTGATCCCTTAGTCCCTCTCATCACTGTCACTTTCCTTCAAAGAGGAGACACCAACTCTCTCGGGTAATAAAGGCTAACATTCTCATCTTACTGGTAAATTAATTCAGAGTCATATGGTTAAGAAGCTAGCTCATTTATAAAGGTAAACTTGCCATGCAGATTTTTTTTTCAGTGCCCACCAGCTTCAATGTCTACTAGAAGCAACAGTAAGATTAAAAGTCTTTTGCACGGCTCAAAAGAGGCAATACAGAGAAATGAGCAAGAAGCTTAGACCCGGATTTGAATTCCAGCTCTGTGATTTACTTACTGGATGACTTTGGGTAAATTACTTGCCCCAGGTTTCACATCTTCAAAATGGGGTCAGGATACTCAGATAGGGTTGTGCTGAGCCTTAAAAGAGTAATGCATGTGAATCTCTTCAGTCTGACAGCACACACTGTGTTCTTGATAAATTTTAGCTTCAGCCTGCAGCACTGAATACCACCAACACAGCTGAGCAACATTTCTACTTGTTGAAGGAGTAGGAGAAGAGAAAAGAAAAAGTCTACCGAAAGGAAAGGTGGCAAAAGGAGAGGTAAGAAAGGGGAGAAGGAAAACAGGAGAGAAAAATGCATTGGTTCATGGGATGGGCAATGCCTGCCTTGGGTACCACAAGTTGCCTATCACTTTTGTACCTTTAGACTAGAGTCAAAACCCTAGCTACATTTTTTGTCACCTTGGCTTCATTCCCGTGTTCCCTTAACTTCTACTTTTCATTGTTCTGTGGAAAATGAATATAATTTTCTAATGTCAGAAAGGAGTGATGAAAAGTATTAATGATTCCTGAGCACTTAGCTTTTTTTTGATGCAAGATATCATGCATTAAAATGTGATTTATGCCTAAAAACAGACTGAAAACAATACCATACCTTCAGTATGCTTCTGATCTTTATTTGATGTTACTATACCACGCTGCTTTAATAAACAGCTCCAGCGTTCACTGGCTTAATACAAGAACAGTTTACTTTACCCTCATGACACTATCAAATTTGGAGCATCATGGGACGGGATAGAGAGGTCTCAATTCCACTGGGTCATTCTGGAACCCAAGCTCCTTCCAGTTAGAGACATGGCTGCCCCCTAGAGTCTTGGAGTCTTTCACGGGATTCTTCCCATACAGTGAGGCAGGCAAGGGAAGATCTGAAGAGGGAAGAGCATGGAGAATCAGTGGAAGACTTTATAGGCCCAGCCCAGAAGTGGATGACATCACTTCCTCCCTCCTTCCATTGGCCAGAACTCAGTCACATGCCCCCTACCTGCAAGGGATGCTGGGAAACGTCCTCTAGCATGTGCCGGAGGAGACGGGAAATAGAATTTGCTGCACGCATGCCATCGTAGCTACCGCCACTAATGTGCATAAGAAAAATACTACCAAGAAATCACCCATTGTAACAGTAATTATTGTGGGGTGATTATAAGCATTTAACATTTTTCCTTATTTATGTACTTTGAATTTTCCAAATTTTCTGAGGTAAATATTTAGCTTTACAGAAAGAAAATAAATGTTATTTAATAATCTAAAAAAAATGTGATTTATGAGTTAAATGCCCCTTGTATAATAGTATAAAGTCCCTTGTATAAAAGTATAAAGTACTATTGACTACAATAGTACTAATTTATTTTAAGGTTTATACACTACCCATCAACTTGTTTAGTTTATAAATACTAAAGTAATACTAAAAGAATTAATGGGCAGTAAAACAATTCAATATGAGACTTTCCCAATAAAGAATAAGTATTTTTGTAAATAATCTGACAAAGCATGTGATTATAAATCAAAAATTATAATAAAAAAATTATAATCATAAAAATCGTAGGAAAACCCAAATTTCTCTTAGAAGCAGAGATCTTTCCTGTTCTTAACTCAAATTGAATATACAGAAGTAACAGTCCCCACTCCGGTTAGTTGGTTTCCCCAAAGTTCTATCAAGGACACACCAATGTAAATATCTTAAGTATTTTATGTCAACAATTTCTTTTAAAATTTAATGTAATTTAATGGTATATTTTTACTTTGGAATCACACTAGTTTCTTGTTTCCAAGGAGGAGAATTTATTTGAAGGATATAATAGAGTTAGAGTAGAAGAGCATATTCAGTTCAATTATCAACACAGACATAGTTTAGCCTGTAGCCAGTATAAATTAGAAAACAACATGCCTAACATCTTTCCTTAGTCACACCGGTTCATTTCTTTAATGTGCTTCAAGAACCGCCTATAAAACAGGTGTCTTGATGACCATGCTATTCAAGAGCCATATCATTTGTCCCTAAACTTTAGTATTTGAATTATAAGGAACATATAAAAATCTATGTGATAAATACAGATCAAACAATCCCGGTACCCACTCTCCTCCGATGTTCTGATTCAACAGGTCTGGAGTATGACCTGGGAATCTGTAATTTGAGAGCTCCCCAAATGATTACATGTGCAACCAGACTAGAAACACTCAGTTAGATAACATAAGAAATCACAAACCCTTATATTAACTTATCTAATAAAATATTTTTGCAGCACTTATAGTAATACCTGGTAGTTGTAATATGGCTGGTTAATAATGCCTGCTATTGCTTTTCCTTCATAAGCAATTCCAATAAGAACTGTTACATTGTCAAGAAGACCTAAAAAGAAGAAATGAATGTCTACTTACAGAACTCTCTCAGGCTATAACTTTCATCAGTACATCAATTGTTCCAAGGCATTTTTTGCAGTAAAGGTAAGGGATTTGCAATAATTCATCTATGATAAATTCTTCTTAAAGAGACAAATTATAAGGGAGCTGGCCAGAGAAAGAAGTAGGGCCTAGGGCCACTTAGTTGAGCTATAGTCTCATTAATACAGTTTGCAAACCAATGAAATAAACCAGTCTAACTCTGTAGTCGTCATCATTAGATTCCTCTGTTTCCCCTCTACCACCTTCCAGTGTACTCTGCACTCCTACCGTCTTTATTCCTGGATAACTCTCTAGTTTCTAGACTTCTATTTCAAGCCTCTAAAGCAAGATCTCTCAAAGAGGGTCCATGGACTAACAAACAGCACTAGAATCAATTGGTATAATTTTTATAATACAGATTCTCAGGTTCCTTCCCAGAGTTAGTGAATCAAAGTCTCTGAGGCTAGGGTCAAGACTTGCATTTTAAACAAGCTGTCTAGATGCTTTTATGCACATTAAAGCTGCATGCAGTTATCTCTCTTTCTCAAAGGATTATAAAGACTTTTGGGTATAAAGACTTTTTCCCTATTAATTATGAGACATTTTCTTTTTTATAAGTCATAAAGCCAATAACCTATGTAAGAAAATTAGTGAGGGCTTCATTTCAAACATAAAACTCTATGCTTATGCTAGGCTACTAAATCTAAGACTCTGGATCTAAGCTTAGTCCTTTTTACCATTATGTTGCTTTATTTTAATTTGCTTTCTACTTTTTCCTCATCGTTGGTGACTTCAGAAAGGAGAAATATACAATGTTAATGAAAGTCATCTTTAAAGGTGAGGTTGTAAAGTAAGCAAGTGGTTCACAGATGAGGGGAGAAGTGTATTCGCAGAGGGTAGAGGGGTGGGATAGGCATGGCTTGTTAGTGGCAGAACGAGGGAAGTATAGCTGTGGGTTTATCTTCTTTTTTTTTTCACCCTAATAAAACTGAAGGCTCAGTAAAGTGTCCTTTGTAATACTGGTTTAACATGTGATTCTCACCTGGGGAACAGGAGGAGTATAGGATTGGTAGAGTATCAGTAGCAGGGATGTTAGAAGATGAATTTTCTCCCTATCTGTCCTGACAATCTCTTATGTATAATAACAATTAGCCAGGATGAGTACAAATAGAGTAGCTTTAGGGAGGAGACACAATATATGATCCTGGCTTTCTGCATAACACATGAACTATCAAATGTTTATAACTAAGCAGGAGGTGAACTGCTGTCAAATGCAAACACAAGAGACACCAACCTTCCGTGGACTCCTTGGTTCCATCCAGAGGATCAACCCAAACCTCAAGCTAAAGAAGGAGGAGGAAGACGGAGAGGAAGAAGGAGAGGGGGAGGAGGGAGGGAGAGGAAGAAAAAGCTTATTGTTTTGTAATTAAAGTAAAAGTCCGCTTATTACAGAAAACTATGATTTTTAAGAATTTTTAAATACAAAATGCTTAACTCATAAAGGTTTATTGTCCCTTGAGCACAAAGTACAATGTTATGAATGCAGTGAGCTCTAGGGATGGGGAAAATTCTCAGAGCAGCTCCAAAAATGTTTGTGTGTACGCTGTTAATTCTTTTTTTTTTTTTCTTCTGGCATGGGCAGGCTCCGGAAATGGAACCCAGGCCTCTGGCATGGCAGGTAAGAATTTTGCCCCTGAGCCACCATTGTACTGTCCCCCCATTCACTTTTACATATAAATGCTGGGTTTTTTTTTCTTTTTAATACTGACAGTCCAGTTATCTTAAAAGCATAGTTTATATTTGTTGGAGAAAAATAAATCATTCAAAAATCGCAGTAGGTTAAACAAAGAAATACTTTCTTCTCAGAAATTTCAACATGATTGAGGACATGTCGCCATCAACCAGTAGAATCATAATGCATGACCGTGACGTTGTGAGGAGACACCATGTATTCTTTTCTTTCTAACCTCCATTCCAAATAGCAAAGTGTCTCATTCACAGTCAGTGTTCGACGAATGTGTGCTAAGTGAATCGAAACTAGGAAACTAAGATAGTTATTTGGAGTCATGGATTTAACTTAAGCCACTATTAAAAGTAAACAGTTGGGTGGGCGACAGTGGCTCAGTGGCAGAGTTCTTGTTTGCCATGCTGGAGACCCGGGTTCGATTCTCGGTGCCTACTCATGCAAAAAACAACAAAACAAAAAAACAAAAAACTAAACAGGTGATTTTCATGACCTCCTAAAAATACGTAGCAACATGCTTCATCTCCTTCTAGCCCCAACTACCAAGTAAACGTTTTATTACTAAATCTACTAAATAAAAAAATAGATTTTCTTCCCAAAAATATTTTTAATGACAATTTAAGAGTGCATAGGAAATAAAAGGGATGAAACACTAAACTCTAAATGAACAGATCAGACATTCCACAGGGTTGCCTGATACTTCTATGATGGCTCTGAAAGATGACAAATTCCTGGTTTGTTCCTATATTATAATTGTTAACATTATGGGCAAATTTAATTCTTTTACCATGGCCAAAAAGAAAAGATTAAAAGAGAGTTAAATATAAAAATGTACCATACATCTTCCTCTTTAATAGCACTGTATTGTGATGGGTATGGCTGCTTCAGTATTTTGTCCCACTGGCCATCTTCAATCAGCTCTTGATCCACTTCTTCAGAAGGCAGATCCTAAAGCAGAGATAATACTGATGGATGATGAGACTAAACACAGAATACACTTTGCCTCAGGAACTGACAAAATGCAGGATCACAGTTTTTACTAGTGATTTTCCATTTACCATTTGGGTTCAGATTTAAAACAAACCTAATAACATCATAAAAAGAACCATAAATGGTTTATTAAAGTTGACTACAAAGTATCCAAACTTCATTGTCCTGAATAGGGCTTAAAATTAGAAAAAGAACTTTTATGTATTTATTATAAGCTAATTTATACAAGTAGCTCTGGCATCAGATAATTCACCCTCTCAATTACATGAAATGTTAATCCTTCATGCTTAGAGTGTTATAATCTTTGGAAAAGTATGTAAGTACACCTTAATTAAAACATCAACAACAAACCCATTTTATTCCAAAGTTCTAGAACATTTAATCATTTTTATGCTGAATATATAGCTATTACAGTAACCTTATCTTCTATGGACAGTAATTGAGAATAGAGTAAAATATTTTTAAATCAGGTATTTCTTACAAATCTGAGGAATAAAACAATTATTTCCGTGTTGAAACATTAGTACATATGCTTGAAATCATAGCAGTAGCTTAAGAATTATTAAAGTGTCAGGTAGAAATCTATAAGGTAAAGAGGGATTAAAAAATATAGCAGGCAATGACATGGTGGCTCAGTTGCAGAATTCTAGCCTGCCATGACAGAGACCCATGTTTGATTCCTGGTACCTGCCTATGCAAAAAAAAAAAAAACCCACACAAATATATATATATATTATCGCCCTGATAACTCTTACCTCTTCCCCTGTAATTGTTAGATTGGGGAATTTCTGTGCCAGTGAAGAACAAATGCTCATTTGTACCAATCAGTCAGCTGTAATCTGCAGATCTGTTGCACAGGTCTGCAACAAAGAATGGAAATTTTCTCCTCAGTCTGATTACTAATACATGAGCATCAATATTATTTAAATTAATGTCAGTGTTTAGTTTCAGGGAATGTAATACCAAATGAGTCAAGTAGTTTCTTACCTTTTTTTTTTTTCTTCCTGGGATTGATAGTGGTCAAAGTTTGGAAAGGAGTTTTTAAGGTAGATAGAGTATTTTCTTTCCCATTTCAGAAATCTCTTATTAGATGTTTAGACATTATCTTTTTGCGTGAACAGGTTACGTGATAGAAAATTCAAAATTTCTAAAGGCAAAATTCAAAATTTCTAAAGGCAACCATAGTTAAATTCTGTACAATTAGTTATTGAAATCATGTTCTTCATATAGAACCTTCTATAACTGTTACTAATCCTGACAATTCAAGTGGTCCTTATGATGGGTCACTGGTATATAGAAAGAATTTCTATTTTTACTTCTCAAATCTAAAAAATTTGGAAATAAACGGAGTAATATTTCATGTAAAGTTCCCTTCTGGTACCCTCACTCGGTCCCTATGTCAGGTAGGGACATCTGAATAGTCACATTAGTGGAAGATGATAAAAGTTTTGGTATCAATAGCCACAATTTCACTTGTTAGTTTGCTTTCAGAGAACTGTGACATATTGCAATTTATTGATGCCTGGGTAGTTGGTGCCAGACCTCAACAATCTGGATTTCTTCTGTGACAAAACTGATATTACTCTCTCCCTTTTAAAACAAAGTATCAACAGGTGGATATAAAGGATTGGGCGTACCTGAACAGCAAAGAGGACAGTAAGAATCTTTTTTTTTTAATTTTTTAATTAATTTTTAAAAAAAATTACAGGAAACACAAACATTCTTAATATGTGATCATTCTATTCTACATATATAATCAGTAATTCACTATATCATCACATAGTTGCATATTCATCATCATGATCATTTTTTAGAACATTTGCATTAATTCAGAAAAAGAAATAAAAAGACAACAGAAAAATGAAAACAGAAAAAAAACCATACACACCATACCCCTTACTTCTCCCTTTAACTGAGCACTAGCATTTCAAATTAAATTTATTTTAACATTCGTTTCCCCTATTATTTATTTTTATTCCATATGTTCTACTCGTCTGTTGACAAGGTAGATAAAAGGAGCATCAGACACAAGGTTTTCAAAATCACACAGTCACACTGTGAAAGCTACACCGTTATACAATCATCATCAAGAAACATGGCCACTGGAACACAGCTCTGCATTTTCAGGCAGTTCCCTCCAGTCTCTCCATTACATCTTGACTAACAAGGTGATATCTACTTAATGCATAAGAATAACCTCCAGGATAACCTCTCGACTCTGTTTGGAATCTCTCAGCCATTGACACTTTGTCTCATTTCACTCTTCCCCCTTTTCGTCGAGAGGATTTTCTCAGTCCCTTGATGCTGGGTCTCAGCTCATTCTAGGGTTTTTTTCAATCCCTTGATGCTGAGTCCCAGCTCATTCTCGGATTTCTGTCCCACGTTGCCAGGAAGGTCCACACCCCTGGGAGTCATGTCCCATGTAGACAGGGGGAGGTTGGTGAATTTGCTTGTTGTGTTGGCTGGAGAGAGAGAGGCCACATCTGAGCAACAAAAGAGGTTCTCGTGGGGGTGACTCTTAGGCCTAATTTTAAGTAGGCTTGACGTATCATTTGTGGGGCCAAGTTTCATATGAACAAACCCCAAGACTGGGGGCTCAGCCCACAGCTCTGGTTGTCCACACTGCTTGTGAGAATACCAAGAATTCAACTTGGGGAGGCTGAATTTTCCCCCGGTCTCACCATTCCCCAAAGGGAACTTTGCAAATACTTTTCCGCTCACTGATCAGATCACTCTGGGATTCTTTGGGGCATCACTCTGGACAAACCAACAAAATCTCATGTCCTACCCAAGGTTCCATGTACTTATGTCGTTCAACCAAGCTATCTACATAAGTTATATTAGGAAATGCACTAGTCAAAATATAAATTTTGTACCAAATAAACATTTTTTTGCTTTTGTCTCGCACAAAAGTTGAAATTTTAAAATATTAATTACCATCTATTTTCAGCACCCTGCAGTAATGACATTCCTTGGTTCTTTCTCATGCAAAAACATTTTTAAAATTTGTACATTTAGTCACTGTCATTATACACTCTAGGCAATCCTAGATTATACCATCTCAATCTTTATCGTCTATCTTTCTTTCTGATTTCATTTGTGTCCCCAGCCCTCCTCCCTCTATCATTCTCACATTCAGCCTCATTCAGTGTTTTAGCATAATTGTATTACAGTTAGGTACTATTGTGCTGTCCATTTCTGAGTTTTTACATTCAGTCCTGTTGCACAATCTGCATCCCTTCAGCTGCAATCACCCAATATCTTACCCTATTTCCACTTCCTCATGGTCTCTGTTACCAATGAAATTCTCCAAGTTCATTCACCAATGTCAGTTCACATCAATGAGACCACACAGTATTTGTCCTTTTGTTTCTGGGTAATCTCACTCAGCATAATGTCCATAAGGTCCATCCATGCTGTTACCTACTTCAAAACTTTATTCTGTCTTCCAGCTGCATAATATTCCATTGTATGTATATACCAGTTTGTTTAGCCACCCATCTGCTGATGGACATTTTGGCTGTTTCCATCTCTTGGTAATTGTAAATAATGCTGCTATAAACCTTGGTGTGCAAATGTCCTCTTGTGTCCTTGCCCTCATGTCCTTTGAGTAGAGACAGCATATAGATGGGTCCCATTCCCTAATCCATTCTGCCAGTCCATATCCCTGATTGGGAAGCTTAATCCATCAACATCAGTGTTATTACTGCCTGGGCAGTACCCTCCTCTACCATTGGGCCTTTTGGCTTTTACATGTCCTTCTAATTTTCCTTCTTTTTACCTTTACTCATGGTCTTCCTTTCTACACTCTTCTCCACACCTCTCTCTTCTGTATTTTTGTATCTGTCTCTAGTGCTCCCTTTAGTATTTCTTGCAGACTGGTCTCTTGGTCACAAATTCTCTCAGTGATTTTTTGTCTGAAAATGTTTTAATTTCTCCCTCATTTTTGAAGGACAATTTTGCTGGATATAGAATTCTTGGTTGGCAGTTTTTCTCTTTTAATGATTCAAATATATCATCCCACTGTCTTCTCGCCTCCATGGTTTCTGCTGAGAAATCTACACATAGTCTTATTGGGCTTCCCTTGTATGTGACGGATTGCTTTTCTCTTGCTGCTTTCAAGATTCTCTCTTTCTCTTTGACCTCTGACATATTGATTAGTAAATGTCTTGGAGTACGCCTATTTGGATCTATTCTCTTTGGGTTATGCTGCACTTCTTGGATCTGTAATTTTAAGTCTTTCATAAGAGTTGGGAAATTTTCAGTGATAATTTCCTCCATTAGTTTTTCTCCTCCTTTTCCCTTCTCTTCTCCTTCTGGGAGACCCACAACACGTATATTTCTGCGCTTCATATTGTCCTTCAATTCCTTGAATCCCTGCTCATATTTTTCCATTTTTTTCCCTATAGTTTTTGTTTCTTGTTAGATTTCAGATGTTCCGTCCTCCAGTTCACTAATCCTATGTTCTGTCTCTTGAAATCTACCATTATAGGTTTCCATTGTTTTTTTCATCTCCTCTACCGTGCCTTTCATTCCCATAAGTTCTGTGATTTGTTTTTTTAGACTTTCAATTTCTTCTTTTCGTTAATTCCCTGACTTCTTTATATCCTCTCTCAGTTCATTGATTTGGTTTTTTGATGAGGTTTTCAATATCTGTTCGTATATTCTGAATTAATTGCTTCAGCTCCTGTAGCTCATTTGAATTGTTGGTTTGTTCCTTTGACTGGGCCATATCTTCAATTTTTCTAGGGTGATTTGTTATTTTTTGCTGGCGTCTGGACATTTAATTGCCTTAATTAGTTTATTCTGGAGATTGCTTTTACTTCTTTTACCTAGGGTTTCTTGCTGGATGAATTTGTTGTCTATCTGTTCTTTGACATTCAGTTCAGCTTTAGCTGGACCTCTAGCTTAGGTTTTGTTTAACAGAGGAGAATTTTTCAGTTCTTGTTTTCTTGTTTCTTGCCCTGCTTGTGTGGTGCCTTTCCCCCCCACACACTTAGAAGCATCTACTTAGGTATTATAGACCCCAGTTGGATTTTCCCAGACCAAACTGGTCTCCTATCAGGAGGAAAGAGTCACCTGCATCGGTATTCCCTCAGGGTGAGACCCAGCAGGTTGAAAGACTTTCCTGTGAAGTCTGTGGACTCTGTTTTTCGTATCCTGCCCAGTATGTGGTGCTTGTCTGCCTGTAGGTCCCACCAACGTAAGATGATGCGGTACCTTTAACTTTGGCAGACTCTCCCTGCTGGCACATGGTGGAGACAGAGGAGAGGTTGCAGGCTGGTTTTAATGGCTTGAAGTTACCAAGCCCTGGGTTCTGAATTCCTTGAGGGAGGGATTCCACCTGAGTTGGGCTTTACCCCTCCCCTGGGGAAGGCAAAGGCTCCAGATAAGCTCTTAAACAACCTTGTTTCTGCCTATGTCTGGGGCAGTTGCAGCCTGAGAAGTCCTGCCGCTGAATCCAGAGGCAGTCAAGGCTTTGTAGAAAGACAGCCACAAAAACCTGTTTCCTTTTTTTTTTCTCTTTTTCCGTCAGCCCTGCCCCCTCAGCTTCAGGGCAAAAATGAGCGACCTCTGCTCTGACCAGGTTCACTTGAGCTGGGGCCTATTTCTAGTAGCCAGAACTTGTTAATTAATTCCACAATTGGCATTTAGTTGCCTCAGCCCCTGTTCCTGGTAAAGTCTGTTTCCTTTCTGCTCTGGGAAGCAGCCTGTTGGGGAGGGGCGCCAGCTGCCACGGCTTGGGGAACTCACGGTTCTGGGGGGGGCTTGCAGCTGGTCCAGCTGGTCCAGACTGGGGTACGCTGTGTGTCCAGTCACTGACGTGGCCCAGGAGCTGTTCTGTACTGTTTCTGGTTATTTAGTAGTTTTTCTGGAGGACGAACTAAAATGTGCTCATTGTTAAGCTGCCATCTTGGCCTGGAAGTGACAGTAAGAATCTTACTACTTTTTCTTTAACTTGCACAATGTATTTTTACTAACCCTTAGCTATAGGATATAAAATTGTACATCTAATAAAAGCACAACCTTTAAAATCAAACCAAACAAGTAAGTCTTGCTAAGAAAAAAATGGGGAAGGAAATAATCCAAAATGTTGGCAATGGTAGCATGATGGGTGATTTCTTGCTGTTTTTCTCTATTTCATAATTTTTATAAAAGGAAAACCTTTATAATAAAGAAAAGACAATATGATTAGCAGCTTTCTAAAAGCAGCTGTATAAGAATGTTGACTTAACATTGAGCATGCAAATGGTCAACTTAAACCTTTCTCACATGAACTTGAATCCTATTTATCCCACATTATTTCAACATGAACACAGAACTTAATAATTATTCCTGTTAAAATATCTTATTGATTTGGCCCACTTTTCTTATAGGTTGCCATTATTTTGAATACTTATTCTCTCATCCAATACATTAAGAAGTCCCCCCAGCTTCATTTTATACACAAATCTGATAAGCATGCTTTCTATATCATACTCTTTCACAAAAGTTTTTAGATGATGCATTTGATAAATTTTAAAAAATATATTTAAATTAATGATTAAACAGAATAGGACAGGTCAGGAGCAGAGTCCTGTGACCTGCCACCAAGATCCTTCTTTTGAGTTGAAAATGAATCATGAATTAACATTTTTGGGTAATGCTGTTCATCTAAATATAGATGTACCACTAGTAGGTCAAGATGCGGATTGGGAGATATCATCTATATAATTATGAATGGCTTGAAACTTTTTTTTTAATAGAAAATGAAAGCCCATGACACATGTTTAGCTGAAACCAAGACACCCTTAGTTCTCCTACCTGTACTATCAGGCCCATAATTTTATCAAAAAAGGAAATGAGATTTATTTCACAAGAATTTTCTAATGATTTTTATTTTTAAGTTTTGAAAGCAGTTATGTTGAATGCCTACAAGTGGCTCAAGTGAACTTAGTTCTAAGTTGTGTTTTACTCATGTATCAGGCTGTCACTTCTTCTTTTTCTATGGCAACAGCCATAGTTAGATGTCTGACTCATAAAGGAGTGACTTTACTACGTGAAAATTTGGTTCTTTATAAATTAAAAGATCCTATGTTCTCTATTTCAAATCATGAAAATGTTAATAACTAATTATATCTGAAATTTTCTCACTTGAACATAATTACAATACAATCTTCATTAAAGATTATTAAAAGATTTAAGATTAGTCAGTATACACAAAGTTACATTTAAAGTTTGTAATGTGAAGTAAAAAGCCCAAATCATGGGTGGGCAATGGTGGTTCAGTGGCAGAGTTCTCACCTGCCATGCTAGAGACTCAGGTTCGATTCCTGGTGCCTGCCCACAAAAAAAAAAAAAAAAAAAAGGTCAAATCTTGGGGAAGAGATTATTTTTTAAACTAAAATACATGCATAGTAGTATTTATTTTAATTAGCTATCACTATAAAGTATATTTATGATAATTCACCTAAGTTTTTAATTATCATACTGGAAAGAAAAACTTTATTTTGGGTTTCTTTACCAAGAGGAAAAAAAACCCTCAAAGCTTTGAAGATAGAAGATTCTTATTTACATGCCACTTTTACTAAGTATGTTAAATTCACAAAGGATTACATGGCTTTGTACAAAGCTCAGTTACAATCCCTGGAGTTGGACAGTGATCAGAAGGCCCAGTCATTGGGTCTTAGATGTAGGAATTCTGTTCATTTTCAAAGCATAAATGGAGCCTACGTGAACTAAGGGTCTTGTGATCACCTTAAGGGAGTTACCACATTAACTGTTAGTCTGTGTAGATTAGTAATCCTTTAGTTAAAGCTCAATGAACATGAATACACTTGGCATGAGATGAGATTTGACTTTCGTACCTTCTCCACGATACCCAGGTCTCCTTCAGCAATAACACCTCTGACTATCATTCCTGTCTTTTGAGCAATAGAATATGCCGAGGCAACTAAACGCATCAACACGGTGTAACTGGAAGCCATGATAAGCCCTAAAAGAAGTTGCAGAAAATGTTTTGTTATTTTCAAAGCCAACTACTGGTTTTATTTACTTGAGCTAAATTCAAGACATTATTGACTACTTTCTTGGGAATGCCCCAATTAATTAAATTCTTAAAGGAGGCTTAGGAAAACCTACATTTTCAGCACAAGCTTTCTCAGTAAATCCTCTAGCGTACTTTCTTGTTGCAGATGGTACGTTTTGTAGCATGGGAGAAACCTGCTCAGGCTGCTGATTATGTGAAAACGTTCTGTGTGTGAAGTGTGTAATGTACAAAGGCTGTGAAAGGTGCTCTAAAGGATAAAAATACAAGATGTAGGGGTATGCAAGGGTAGTTCAGTGGTAGAATTCTCGCCTGCCATGCAGAAGACCTGGATGTGATTCCTGGCTCATGCACTTTCCAAACAAACAAACAAACAAACAAACAAACAAAAACCAAACAAAACATTCAGCAATGGTACTGCAATAAGGAGATATTCACATGGAAAAAGAATGAAATGTGAACCTTGCTATATACCATACAAAAAAAAAAAAATAGAAGATAAAACATCTGCCCTTGAGGAGCTAATATTTTAGGGGATTGGGGGAAAAATAATGTCTATAACACAAAAATGATAAATGCCAAGAGTTAGGAATAGTATAAGGGACATATGTGCATATGAGGGGTAATTAAAAAGGAGAGCGATAACATGTATTTATATTTTTTTCTGAAAATCAAGTGAATGTTTTTAGAGACTGAACAAAACAATCAACTAGGTAGACCCATTCCAATCAACATGGCAAAATGAGATGTTTCAGGGCTCTGTCCCACCTACAAAGCTTTGAAGTACCAGTAAGAACTGGAAGAAACATATTTCTCAAAGCTATGGAAAATTAGTTAAGGGACTACAGTGACAGGGCAAGTACCAAATCAAGGAAAAAGTTATTGCAAAGCATTAGGCTCAACTGTTGCCCTGGTTGGCCTTTCTCCTACCCATTACTGTTTGGCATGGAGACGATCTGTCCTTCCATTATGGATCTCTGGTCTTAGATCCGAAGGAGGCAGAGCAACTCTTGCACACTTCATGGGAGCACATATTTCTGGTTCAGTATGTCTGGTGGTGGTCTGAGAACTCACCTTCACCAGAACTTGCCCAGCCTGAAGAAGGCTGCTCATGGGACTTTTCTATAGAACACTGTGAGTGAGCATTCAGGTTGTGCTGCCTGAGGCAAGGGATTGCTAGCTACAGGACATACAGTGCAGTGCCCTGAACCATGACAGAATTATTTCCCAGGGAAGAAGGGCAATTCAGAACCAGGGAAACAGGGAATTCCTACGGTCAAACATGCGTGCCCAAGACAAAACCCATGTAGAGAAACTCTGTGGTTTAGCCTGGAGCTATTCTCCAAACTCACTGCATGGATTAACCCTGAAGGAAATCTGCAAAGACTGGGAGAGGTGTTTCCTTTTTTTTTTTTGTAAATTCCTGGCATTCAAGGAAAGTGTTGTCATAACACCAGCTCCCTACAAGTTAAAGGAACAGATGCCTCAGAGTCTAAATTTCACCGTTAACACTTTAAAGTATCAAAATGTCCAGATTTCAACAAAAGATTACAAAACATACAAAGACATAGGTAGTATTGCTGTGGCCCAGGCAAAGAAGAAGATTAAAGCATTAGAAACCATCAATGAGGAGGACCAAACCTAGGAAATAACAGACAAAGACTTTTTTAAAATGGTATTCAATATGCTCAAGGAGCCAAGGTTCTTTGGATAAAGAACCAAAGGAAATCACAAAAATAATAAACGAACTCAGAGAATATTAACAGAGAGATGGAAATTATGGAAAGGAAACAAAAGTAGTTGAAGACCACAGTAATGAAAATTTAAAATTCCCTACAGGGGCTCAACAGCAGTTTAGAGCTAGTAGAAGAGGTCCAGAAGGTCCTGAATATAAGACACTGAAATTATTTGGTCTGAGTAACAGAAAAAAAGAAAGAATGAACAAAAGTGAACATGATGAATGGGACATCATCAAGCATACCAATATACACATTGCAGGAGTCCCAGAAGAAGAATGAGAGCATATTCAAATAAACAATGGCTGAAAACTTCCTAATTTTAACAAAAGACACAAATATACACATCCAAGATGCTCAATGAACTCCAAACAGAATAAAGCTAAATAGACCATGCTGTGACACATTATAATCAAACTGTTGAAAGCCAGAGGTAAGGAGAATTCTGAAAGCTGCAACAGAGAAGCAATATGTCACACACAAGGGACACTCAATAAGATTAAATGCCGATTTCTCATCAGAAACCATGGAGGTGAGATGGCAGGGCATATTTAAAGTGCTGAAAGCAAAAAATTGTCAACCAAGAATTCTACAGCCAGCAAAACTGGCTTTCAAAAATGAAGGAGCAGTTAAGACATTCCTAGCTAAGGAATTCTTATTCACTAGACTGGCCCTACGAGAGCTCTTACAGAGAGTTATGAAGGTTGAAAGGAAAGGATAATAGACAATAGATTGAAGATGTATAAACAAATAAAGAGTCCAGAAAAGATAACAACATGGGTAAATAGAAATGTCAGTTCTATTGTATTTTGATTCTTAACTCCACTTTTTACTTCCTACAGGATCTAAAAGGCAAATATATAGAATATAATGATGATAAATCAGTGGTTTTGGACTCATAATGTATAACCACGCAATCTGTGACAAGAACTACATAAAGGTGGGGGGACCAAGTTTGTATATACTTTTGAAGTTAATTAGCATCACAGTATACAAGATTGGTATAGATTTAGGATGCTAAATTTAAACCCCATTGTAACTACAAAGAAAATACTGGAGAATATGCAAGTTCATAGAGACAGAAATAAGAGTACAGATTGCCAGGGGAACAGGGTGTGGTGGAATGGGGAGGAGTTAATGCATAATGAGTATATGGTTTCTGTGTTTGGGGAGATAGAAAAGCTTTAGTGATGGGAGGTGGTGAGGGTACTGCAATATTGTGAATATGATTAATCCCATTCAATGGTGTGCTTGAGATGAGAAAGTTTATGTTATATATATTACATGACAGTTTTTTTTTTAAAAAGTCAAGAACAGCTAAAGGGGCAATGACAAATACAACACATGGTGCTCAACAGACTAGCAAAGGAGGATAAAAGCCTCAAAGGGAGTTGTTGAGATGTGAAAAGACTGGAATAGAGACTGTAAGTTTTACAGCAATGTTAAATTTCTTGAACTTGATACCTGCACTTAAGGTAGTTACATAAGTGAATGTCCTTGTTTGTAGAAAATGTACATGGCAGAGCTAAGTGCTCAAGGAGGTGAAGGATATATACAACTTCCACTCAAGTGTTCAGAAAATGGACTGATAAATAGATTAATAGATAGGCAGATACAATGATATGGTAACTATGGCAAAATGTTAAAACTCGGGGATCTGGGAATCTGGGGAGTGATGGATGGAGTCCTTTGTGTGGAGTTTGTATTATTTTTGTGATTTTCCTATAAGTTTGGAAGTATTTCAAAATAAAAGTTAAAAAAATGAAGCAGCTGGCTATTGTCTTACATCCTTATCAGCAGTCAAAGAGAAAAAGCAATATACTAACTGGAGCAAAGACCAGTCATCCTGAAAAGTAATGAGTGTCAGAGAAGTTGTTGGTGCCAATGAAATAAATGAGGGGAAAACAGCCTTTAGAATCAAGTACATTCTGCTTTGAAAGAAATCCTGGAATTTCAGTCACTGAGTTTAATGTGGTGCACCACTCAGATTCCCCTAGTGAAGGACACTTATTCCATCAGCTGCTTAACTGTCTACACATGGTCCATTGCAGACACCCTTATTCGGAAGTTTATCTGCTGAAAAGAGCCAGTTTACCTGAAACTGGTCAAACAGTGGGTTAGTTTAAAACCCATTTCCTGCCCCAACTGCATCACTGCTCCAGCTCCTAGCAAAACTCTTCCACCTCTAAATCAAATCAAGCCAATGTTATTTTAATGGAATGAGGAAAAATACATAGAATATGAGACATTATAAACCTCAATTCAGTAAGGCATTATTCTACCACCAATTTCTGACTCAATGTTTAATTTTATGTTTTTATATCTTAAAATCTTTTACATCTTAACCTCTTTACATCTTGTTTTTTTACCCAATTTCAATTCAAGAATTATAAACATAATCGAGCTAGTAAACAAGCAAAGTATTGGTAAATCTTCAGAAGGAAGATTTTTCTTCTTTCCTTCTTTCTGAAGAAGGAAATTGAAATTGATATAGAGTAATAAATATCACTCAGAACACCATGCATCTGGAATGGAGATGAAAGTATAGTAGGTGTCTATATATTTGAATTTTGCTCATTTTTATTATACTTATAATCAGGCTAGATTAATTTTCTTGGTATACTAGATGTTACACTTTGAATAACTAAATTGGTTATGATTATTACTAATTCAGGAGTATCCCAAATAGCTCAAACAGGAGAGAGAATTTAACAACTACTTTGTTGGCCTTCCTCTACTTTCTCAAATCCATGACCAGTCATATAATTGATTTATTTTGCACTGGAAAAGTAGTCTTCAGGCAACTTATTTGTACTATCCAGATGTCTAAACCACTAAAGGTATCTTAACAGGTATTATACTGAGTCAGTCCCCATGTTATATAAAGCTCCACTTGTAAAAGGCAGATCATTTTTCCCTCGCTATATGGTGTTGTTATAACTTTTTAAAGATATCATTTACTTTTGAACCAATTAAGTGATCATTTGAGCCCGACAGGCCTCAAATATGACTAAATCGATTCCCTTTACGCTTGCCAAGTCCACAGCATTTTCTTCCAAAGAAAAACTTTCATCCTTTTTCTTTTTTCTATCTTCATCACAAAATGTTTACAGTGTTTATGAACCACCATTTAAAGCTTGCATCAGTTTTACAAGAAATAAGAATGTAAGAAACTGAGGTTTGATATAAAAAAGCACAATGATTCTACAAATCACTTTTATTTGGCAAATAAGAAAATATTTCCTCCAATATCTCTAAAGTACTGCTCTGGCTGAAAGTGAATTATTCATAAATATTACTATCTCCTAGCCCTAATATTTTTCTTATATCTATTTGAAGCTGATGAATGCAATTTTGTTCTTAGTATAAAAGAAAATGTGGCCAATCATACTATCAAATATGTAAAAAGAGGTTACTTATTAGCTTGCTATTTAATTGTTCCCCTCTTGGACTCCATTTGAGAATTACCCTTGGATGTAGTGGATACAGAGCAAGGCCAAATTATCTGCAGGCAAGCTGATGACTTCCTTATAACAGTTCAAATTACACCCAGTGTACTTGAGTCTCAATCACTTTTTACACCTTCTGGGTCCTAAAATACTTACCTGTTGTGCACTTGTCTTGCTGAAAGTTTACTCAAAAACAACCCAGTGATTAAGAGCATGGGTATAAGAAGCAACTGCCTGTGTTCAAATTCTGGCTCTGGCATCCATCAGCCAAAAGACTTTGGGAAAACTACCTAAACTCTGTGTGTTTCAATCTGTAAAATGAAAATAACAATAGTACAGGTATCGGGTTGTTGTGATTACTAACACATGTAAAGCACTTATAAAGGTTCCTAGCATAAGGTAAGCACTAAATAACCACTATAACTAGGATTAACTTTATTACTGGTTGTCTTGCAGGGAGACGAGGACAGTCGGTGTGAAAGACAAAAATTCCTACAAAGGGTGCACGAGTGGTTCAGTGGTAGAATGCTCACCTTCTATGCAGGAGACCTGGGTTGGATTCCCAGACCATGCACCCCTCCCCACAAAAAGAAAAATTTCTACAGCTTCTGCGACAGTATTTTGACATTGATATAGTATGAAAACTACATGACCCTGACTCACAGTACAGATTCTGTTTCATAACATTCTGGGCTTCAGGATTTGAGTAGTCATGAGAAATAATGTAGAAATCTTAAGACAACCAAACTAACATTTCACCCAAATCAGAAATCTTTACAATTGTCAATGGGACTAGTTCAGGGGAATGAAAAAATAACAGGAACCAAATGAACAGTTCCTTTTCATCGTCTGGGAGAGATATCTCAAATTCAGTAAAAAGGTATTGCACACATGAGGACTGGGATCTAAAAATAAGCAAAGCTTCTGATTAACGCACTAAAATTATTTCTCTTTTGGAACTTGACCAAATGATACTACAATTCAAAGCCATCTGGAAAACAAAAATGTGAGCAGAGCAGAGAAAATTATTTTTAAAAAAATGAGGAGATACTTCCCCTACCTATTAACAAAATATGATATAACATTTGCAACTAAATACTAGCAAATCGAAACCAATGGCACATTAAAAGGATTACACCATGCTATTAAATGGGATTTATACCAGGAACACAAAGGTCGTTCAGTGGTTCGACTTAAGAAAAATCAATTAGTGTTAAGATACCATGTTAACGGAATGAAAGGGAAAAAAAAAACAAAATAAAACATGATCATCTTAATTGATGGAGAAAAGGGAATTGATAAAATCCAGCACACTTTTTAAAAAACACTCAGAAAATTAAGAATAGAAGGGAACTTCCTCAGCATGATAAAGGGCATATATGAAAAAGTCATCATGCTCAATGAAAGATTGAAAATTTTCCCTCTAAGATAAGGAACAAGAATAGGAAGCCCACCTTCACCAGTGCTAGTCACATCACACTGAAAGTTCGAGCCAGAGCAATAAGGCAAGAAAAAGAAATTGGAAAGGAAGAAATAAAACTATGTCAGTTTGCAAATGACAGGATATTACATTTAGAAAATCCCCAAGAATTCACCAGAAAGCTATTAAAGCTAATAAGTAAATTCAGCCAAGTAGCATGGAACACCATCAACATGTGGAAATCAGTGGTATTTCGGTATAATAGCTATGAACAATTGAAAAAGGAAATCAACAAAACAATTTAATTTATAATAGCATCTAAAAGAATAAAGTATTTAAGAGTAAATTTAACCAAGGATATTGTCATGGTCAGGTTCACGTGTCAACTTGGCCAGGTGGTGGTACCTCTTTGTCTGGTTGGCCAAGTGCTGGCCTGTCTGTTGCTATGAGGACATTTCATACAATTAGATCATGATCATGTGGCTGCATCCACACCTGATTCCATTTCTAATCAGCCAAGCGGAGTGTCATCTGCAATGAGTGACTTTAATCTAATCAATGGAAGGCTTTTAAGAGGATTCAAAAGAAACAGGCTTTCTTCTCTTCCTCCATTGGAGTCGTCGGCTTCACAGCCTGCCCTACGGATTTTGGACTCTACATTCCCATGGTTATGTGAGACATTTTTATAAATTTTATATTTATGGATACTGCCTGTTGATTCCATTTCTCTAGAGAGCCCTAACTAATACAGCTATAAAGCATTTTTGTATGGGAAACTACAAAACATTGCTAAAAGAAAATTAGGTCTTTCTAGAGAAGATGGCAGCTTTGTAAGATGCGCGGATCTTAGTTTCTTCTCCAGGCCAGCTACTAGGGGAGTAGAAACGATACAGAACAGCTCCCAAAGCCACAACAGAGAAAAAAAAGACAGCGTACCCCATCCTGGAACGCCTGGATGGCTGAGAGAAGCCGCTCGGGTGAGATCACCGAGGTGCGCGGGCTTCACCGGGCGGGGCGGCAAGCGGCCGGAGTCACTCCCTTCCCCCTTCCCGGGCCAGCTGGGAGAATTGGAGAGGGGGTCCCCTGAAACCGAGGCGGTCCCCTGAAACCATGGCAGCTGGCGCCCACACCACGCGCAGCCCCCCAGACCAACTGAGAGAATTGGATCAGAATTACCCAGGCCGCGGAGAATGGTGACGGGTGGGGGAGGCCCCTTCCAAACCTGTGACTCCCCGGGAACGTGCACTCTCCCGGGCGGGCCGCTGCCGCTGGCGCCCTCCCGCCACGCTTGTCGCCCCGGGCCGACTAGGAAATTCGGACGGGCGCTTTCCCGGGCTGCGGCGGCCAGCAACCCTCCCCGCCTTCGGACCCCGGGCCGGCTCGCACTCTTCCAAGCTGCTTTGGCTAGCTAACCTCCTGGACGGTGAGAGTTCTCCAAAGTTAAAGGTCCCACAGCACCTTTTACTGGTGGGACCTGCAGACAAACGTGTGCCGCGAGCGCCACCTACTGGGCAGGATGAGAAAAACAGAACCCAGAGATTTCACAGAAAAATCTTCCAAACTTTTAGATCCAATATCCAGGGAAATCTGTCTAAATGCGCAGACGCAAACAGAAGATAATGGATCACACTCAAATAATTGAAAACATGGCCCAGTCAAAGGAACAAACCAATAGTTCAAATGAGATACAGGAGCTGAGACAACTAATGCTGAATATACGAACAGAAATGGAAAACCTCTTCAAAAACGAAATCGATAAATTGAGGGAGGACATGAAGAAGACATGGGCTGAACATAAAGAAGAAATAGAAAAACTGAAAAAAACAAATTGCAGAACTTATGGAAGTGAAGGACAAAGTAGAAAAGATAGAAAAAACAATGGATACCTACAATGATAGATTCAAAGAGACAGAAGATAGAATTAGTGATTTGGAGGATGGAACATCTGAATTCCAAAAACGAACAGAAACTATCGGGAAAAGAATGGAAAAATTTGAACAGGGTATCAGGGAACTCAAGAACAATATGAAGCGCACAAATATACGTGTTGTGGGTGTCCCAGAAGGAGAAGAGAAGGGAAAAGGAGGAGAAAAACTAATGGAAGAAATTTTCACTGAAAATTTCCCAACTCTTATGAAAGACCTAAAATTACAGATCCAAGAAGTGCAGCACACCCCAAAGAGATTGGACCCAAATAGGCGTTCTCCAAGACACTTACTAGTTAGAATGTCAGAGGTCAAAGAGAAAGAGAGGATCTTGAAAGCAGCAAGAGAAAAACAATCCATCACATACAAGGGAAACCCAATAAGACTATGTGTAGATTTCTCAGCAGAAAGCATGGAGGCTAGAAGACAGTGGGATGATACATTTAAATTACTAAAAGAGAAAAACTGCCAACCAAGACTCCTATATCCAGCAAAATTATCCTTCAAAAATGAGGGAGAAATTAAAACATTCTCAGACAAAAAGTCACTGAGAGAATTTGTGACCAAGAGACCAGCTCTGCAAGAAATACTAAAGGGAGCAATAGAGTCAAATACGAAAAGACAGAAGAGAGAGGCATGGAGAAGAGTGCAGAAAGAAGGAAAGTCAGATATGATATATATAATACAAAAGGCAAAATGGTAGAGGAAAATATTATCCAAACAGTAATAACACTAAATGTTAATGGACTGAATTCCCCAATCAAAAGACATAGAATGGCAGAATGGATTAAAAAACAGGATCCTTCTATATGCTGTCTACAGGAAACATATCTTAGACCCAAAGATAAACATAGGTTGAAAGTGAAAGGTTGGGAAAACATATTTCATGCAAATAACAACCAGAAAAGAGCAGGAGTGGCTATACTAATATCCAACAAATTAGACTTCAAATGTAAAACAGTTAAAAGAGACAAAGAAGGACACTATATACTAATAAAAGGAACAATTAAACAAGAAAACATAACAATCATAAATATTTACGCACTGAACCAGAATGCCCCAAAATACGTGAGGAATACACTGCAAACACTGAAAAGGGAAATAGACACAAATACCATAATAGTTGGAGACTTCAATTCCCCACTCTCATCAATGGACAGAACATCTAGACAGAGGATCAATAAAGAAATAGAGAATCTGAATATTACTATAAAGGAGCTAGACTTAACAGACATTTATAGGACATTAAATCCCACAACAGCAGGATACACCTTTTTCTCAAGTGCTCATGGATCATTCTCAAAGATAGACCATATGCTGGGTCACAAAGCAAGTCTTAACAAATTTAAAAAGATTGAAATCATACACAACACTTTCCCGGATCATAAAGGAATGAAGTTGGAAATCAATAATAGGCCGAATGCCAGAAAATTCACAAATACGTGGAGGCTCAACAACACACTCTTAAACAACGAGTGGGTCAAGGAGAAATTGCAAGAGAAATTAGTAAATACCTCGAGGCAAATGAAAATGAAAACACAACATATCAAAACTTATGGGATGCAGCAAAGGCAGTGCTAAGAGGGAAATTTATTGCCCTAAATGCCTATATCAGAAAAGAAGAAAAGGCAAAAATACAGGAATTAACTGTTCACTTGGAAGAACTGGAGAAAGAACAGCAAACTAATCCCAAAGCAAGCAAAAGGAAAGAAATAACAAAGATTAGAGCAGAAACAAATGAAATTGAAAACATGAAAACAATAGAGAAAATCAATAAGACCAGAAGTTGGTTCTATGAGAAAATCAATAAGATTGATGGGCCCCTATCAAGATTGACAAAAAGAAGAAGAGAGAGGATGCAAATAAATAAGATCAGAAATGGAAGAGGAGACATAACTACTGACCTCACAGAAATAAAGGAGGTAATAACAGGATAGTATGAACAACTTTACGCTAATAAATACAACAATTTAGATGAAATGGACGGGTTCCTGGAAAGACATGAACAACCAACTTTGACTCAAGAAGACATAGATGACCTCAACAAACCAATCACAAGTAAAGAAATTGAATTAGTCATTCAAAATCTTCCTAAAAAGAAAAGTCCAGGACCAGATGGCTTCACATGTGAATTCTACCAAACGTTCCAGAAAGAATTAGTACCAATTCTCCTCAAACTCTTCAAAAAAATCCAATTGAAGGGAAAACTACCTAATTCATTCTATGAAGCCAACATCACCCTCATACCAAAACCAGGCAAAGATATTACAAAAAAAGAAAACTACAGACCAATCTCTCTAATGAATATAGATGCAAAAATCCTCAATAAAATTCTAGCAAATCGTATCCAACAACACATTAAAAGAATTATTCATCATGACCAAGTAGGATTCATCCCAGGTATGCAAGGATGGTTCAACATAAGAAAATCAATTAATGTAATACACCATATCAACAAATCAAAGCAGAAAAATCACATGATCATCTCAATTGATGCAGAGAAGGCATTTCACAAGATTCAACATCCTTTCCTGTTGAAAACACTTCAAAAGATAGGAATACAAGGGAACTTCCTTAAAATGATAGAGGGAATATATGAAAAACCCACAGCTAATATCATCCTCAATGGGGAAAAATTGAAAACTTTCCCCCTAAGATCAGGAACAAGACAAGGATGTCCACTATCACCACTATTATTCAACATCGTGTTGGAGGTTCTAGCCAGAGCAATTAGACAAGAAAAAGAAATACAAGGCATCAAAATTGGAAAGGAAGAAGTAAAACTATCACTGTTTGCAGACGATATGATACTATACGTCGAAAACCCAGAAAAATCCACAACAAAACTACTAGAGCTAATAAATGAGTACAGCAAAGTAGCAGGTTACAAGATCAACATTCAAAAATCTGTAGCATTTCTATACACAAGCAATGAACAAGCGGAGGGGGAAATCAAGAAACGAATCCCATTTACAATTGCACCTAAAAGAATAAAATACCTAGGAATAAATTTAACTAAAGAGACAAAAAACATATATAAAGAAAACTACAAAAAACTGTTAAAAGAAATCACAGAAGACCTAAATAGATGGAAGGGCATACCGTGTTCATGGATTGGAAGACTAAATATAGTTAAGATGTCAATCCTACCTAAATTGATTTACACATTCAATGCAATACCAATCAAAATCCCAACAACTTATTTTTCAGAAATAGAAAAACCAATAAGCAAATTTATCTGGAAGGGCAGGGTGCCCCGAATTGCTAAAAATATCTTGAGGAAAAAAAACGAAGCTGGAGGTCTCGCGCTGCCTGACTTTAAGGCATATTATGAAGCTATAGTGGTCAAAACAGCATGGTATTGGCATAAAGATAGATATATCAACCAATGGAATCGAATAGAGTGCTCAGATATAGACCCTCTCATCTATGGACATTTGATCTTTGATAAGGCAGTCAAGCCAACTCACCTGGGACAGAACAGTCTCTTCAATAAATGGTGCCTAGAGAACTGGATATCCATATGCAAAAGAATGAAAGAAGACCCATCTCTCACATCCTATACAAAAATTAACTCAAAATGGATCAAAGATCTAAACATTAGGTCTAAGACCATAAAACAGTTAGAGGAAAATGTTGGGAGATATCTTATGTATCCTACAACTGGAGGCGGTTTTATGGACCTTAAAACTAAAGCAAGAACACTGAAGAAGGAAATAAATAAATGGGAACTCCTCAAAATTAAACACTTTTGTGCATCAAAGAACTTCATTAAGAAAGTAGAAAGACAGCCTACACAATGGGAGACAATATTTGGAAATGACATATCAGATAAAGGTCTAGTATCCAGAATTTATAAAGAGATTGTTCAACTCAACAATAAAAAGACAGCCAACCCAATTACAAAATGGGAAAAAGACTTGAACAGACACCTACCAGAAGAGGAAATACAAATGGCCAAAAGGCACATGAAGAGATGCTCAATGTCCCTGGCCATTAGAGAAATGCAAATCAAAACCACAATGAGATATCATCTCACACCCACCAGAATGGACATTATCAACAAAACAGAAAATGACAAGTGCTGGAGAGGATGCGGAGAAAGAGGCACACTTATCCACTGTTGGTGGGAATGTCAAATGGTGCAACCACTGTGGAAAGCAGTTTGGCGCTTCCTCAAAAAGTTGAATATAGAATTGCCATACGACCCAGCAATACCATTGCTGGGTATCTACTCAAAGGACTTAAGGGCAAAGACACAAACGGACATTTGCACACCAATGTTTATAGCAGCGTTATTTACAATTGCAAAGAGATGGAAACAGCCAAAATGTCCATCAACAGAAGAATGGCTAAACAAACTGTGGTATATACATACGATGGAATATTATGCAGCTTTAAGACAGGATAAACTTATGAAGCATGTAATAACATGGATGGACCTAGAGAACATTATGCTGAGTGAGTCTAGCCAAAAACTAAAGGACAAATACTGTATGGTCCCACTGATGTGAACCGACATTCGAGAATAAACTTGGAATATGTCATTGGTAACAGAGTCCAGCAGGAGTTAGAAACAGGGTAAGATAATGGGTGATTGGAGCTGAAGGGATGCAGACTGTGCAACAGGACTAGATACAAAAACTGAAAAATGGACAGTACAATAATACCTAATAGTAAAGTAATCATGTTAAAACACTGAATGACGCTGCATCTGAGCTATAGGTTTTTTTTTTCACTATTATTATTACTTTTATTTTTTCTCTATATTAACATTCTATATCTTTTTCTGTTGTGTTGCTAGTTCTTCTAAACCGATGCAAATGTACTAAGAAACGATGATCATGCATCTATGTGATGATGTTAAGAATTACTGATTGCATATGTAGAATGGTATGATTTCTAAATGTTGGGTTAATTTCTTTTTTTCCATTAATTAATAAAAAAAAATAAAAAAATAAAAACAACTCTATAGAAATGTCCAATCATAGGCATCCAGGGAAAGATACCTTGGTTCAAGAAGGCCGATGAAGTTCAGGGTTTCTCTCTCAAGTGAGAAGGCACATGGCGAACACAGTCAGGGCTTCTCTCTCAGCTGGAAGGGCACATGGCGAATATGGCGTTATCTGCTAGCTTACTCTCCTGGCTTCTGGTTTCATGAAGCTCCCTGGGAGGTTTCCTTCTTCATCTCCAAAGGTCGCTGGCTGGTGGACTCTCTGCTCTGTGGTGCTACAGCATTCTCTGCTCTGAGTCTCTCTCTCCAAAATGTTTCCTCTTTTATAGGACTCCAGTAAACCAATCAAGACCCACTCAGATGGGTGGAGACATGTCATTCCCTAATCCAGTTTAACAACCATTCTTGACTAAATCACATCAACCAGGGAGATGATCTCATTCCAGTCTCAAATATACAGTATTGAATAGGGATTATTCTACTTTTATGAAATGGGATTTATATCAAAACATGGCTTTTCTTAGGGGGCATACTTCCTTCCAAACCAGCACAATGCGTGACACCAATCGATACAGGATTAAAGGCTCTCATTCCTCTTCCTTGTAAATTTTAAAATAAACTTGTTAATTTCTTTAAAAAATGCTTGTTGGGATTCTGATTAGAATTGCATTAAATGTATAGATATATTTGCAGAGAATGGACATCTTAGTAATATAGTAAGATATAGAAATTACATAATTTGATCCACGAGCATGGCATGTCTTTTCATTAATTTAGTTCTCAGTAGCACTTTGTAGATTACAATGTAAAGTCTTTTGTTGAGCTTATTCCTAATTATTGTTTGTTGTGAAACTATTTTTAATGTAGTTGTGAAGATCAAAGTAATAGCATTGAAGACTTAGCATCCTAAGCAGAGAAAACTCCTAAGTGAATCAGGTAGGACCAAACTTGGTGTCCTGGAGAAAAAGGAATAAGGATAGTTTGTCTTCCAAACACTGGGCAAAACAGAGAACAGTGTGAAAGGAGGTCAGGAAAAGAAGGAAGGCAGGGGTCAGATCCTGAAGGACTTTTTGTAAGTCAGGGTAAGGAGTTTTGATATACTTTTTTGTAAGTGTGGTGAGAAGACATAAGAGATATTAGCTGGGATGAGGACAGTCACAGATGATCAAGTTTTTGTTTCAGAAAGATCACACTGACCACTGTAGGCAGAATAAATTATAGGGAGTAGAGAGAATGCAAAGGTGGAAGCAGAGAAAGTTGTTGGGTGGTTTTTGCTCTATTGAGGCAATAAATGATGGTAGCTTGGTCTAGGATAATGAAGGCAAAGATGTAGAAAAGTATTTGTGATATGCTTTGGAGTTCATGTTAACTAGATTTGCTTATGGATTTGATATGAGGTAGAGAAAGAAAGGAACTAAAAATAACTTTCAGATTTTTGATGGTAGAACCATTTAATAAAAATTGCAGTTAATGAGAGAAGCAAATTGGGGGTTGAGAATGAAGAGTTCTGTCTATGATAAATTTGGGGTGCTCAGACATCCCAATGGAGACATCAAATAGATAGTTGATAAATACATCTGAATTTTAGCAGGGATCACTGTTGAAGATAAAGGTTTGGGAGTCACATGAGATAGATACTACTGAAAGTCATGTAATTCACTAAATTCACCTAGAGAAAATGTGTGGCTAGAAAAAAGAGAATTCCAATCATATGGTGGACTTAATTAACATGGTTCCCTCCCTTCTTGCTGCAAACACAGGTAGGCTTAAATTAGAATGAGAAAACTTTCTTTTTTTAAGCTTTAAAAGAGGTGGGAACGAAGAGTGATCAAAGCACAAGCGGACAGTATGGCAGCCCTTACGGCTTTGGATCCTGTTATAACCATTGGGAGATGTGGTTCCAGCACCCTCATGGGGACAGGGAATGTGGCATCAGTACCACCTATATGAGGGGAACTAGAAAAGAGCCCCCTGTATGAAGTTCAGAGGTTTGATAGCTGTGTTTCCGTACAACTAGGAAAAATTGCGCCCCTTGCTTGGAGTTACTGACAGGAAGCTTGTAATGTATCTAACACCTTAAGTCCGGGTAGGGGTGAGGGTGGGGGATGGTCATGTTAAAGAAATGAAAATCCAACCCTACCTTGTATGTGGGGTAGAAATACTAAACTGAGAAGTTAACATAAAAAATAGGTTTTGTGTAGAAACAAATGAAAAAATTCTTAGTAGAATTACTTTCAAAATCTGGGGCTCCCCCTGTATGGAACATGACATCCAGGGGTAAAAATCACCCTGGTGACGTGGGAGAGGACTCCAAGGAAAGAGTCTGGCCCTGGCACTGTCAGATCAACAATTCCATCATGACCAAAAGAGGAAAAAGGAAGTGTAACTGATAAAGCATCAGTGAGGCAGACAGAATTCAAGCAGAGTCGAGAGGCTACTCTGGAGGTTGCTCTTACAAAGACTTCAGGTAGACCTTGCTACCTAGCATAACCTGCCAACCCCCAACCAAGACCATTCCAGGCAATCCTAAAGAACATTTAAGGGCAATTTATAAGATTCCACAAGGGTTCCAGGTACTAGAGTAACTTTTCAGAAACCTGTACCCTACAGATGGGTCCCTGGACTAGGTAAGTCCTGAAACCTAGCCCAGCTCTCCAAAACATCAGATAGTTCCACCTCCCTACCCCATATTAGTGACAGAACTTTCAATATAAAAAATTTAGAATTGCCATAGCCCAAACAACCCCAATGGGAGGTATGAAAAGATCAAAGGTGATGGTGGAATTACACATAGAAGATAGGACATAACAAATGAACATGAATGCTGAATCATTAAATTGATATCTCTTTTAGTCTCCAGTATTTTAGAGCAGCTAGAAGTAAAAATTTACAATTGTGAAACTGTAACCCATGTCAAAGTCTGAAATACGTTCTACAACTAATTGTGGTTCTGTGCTTGGAAATGTATAACTATTTTGTATATATGTTATTGTTCACAAAAAAAGAAGGAAAAAAAGTTGATTGTGATGATGATAAACTATTTAAGCTCTCTAGCCTCCTATACCCTGGAGAAGCTAGACGGAAAAATATGAGAGGATTGTATGGTAGCCCATGACAAGCTCTGGGATCTACTCTGTAACCACTTTTTGAAGAGTGCTTTGGAAACTATTGCTTTTTTATTTCTTTGCTTTGTCTATATGTTATACTATACAATAAAAAAAGTTAAAAGAAAGTAAGTATTGGTGGGGTCCCTTGAGGGATGGGTGAAAAATTATGGAACTATTGAACTTTGCCACCAGAGAAGCCCCCAATACTGTGACAAGCACTGGGGACACCCAGGTCAGTGGGCCAAGGCCCTGAGCTTGAGGCCTGCCCTTGTGAGGCTCTGTGGTGGCGGAGAGGCTTAGCCTACCTGTGGGTGTGCCTGGGAGTCACCTTGGAAGACCTCTTTTGTTGCTCAGATGTGGTCTTTCTCTCTCTGAGCCAGCTCTGTGGGTGAAGCCATTGCCCTCCCCAATGCATAAGACGTAATGTCCAGAATGAAGGTCTCCTTGGTGGTGTTGGGGATGACCCTTGAAGATGGGCATGGCCCTGAGACCATGGGATCAATGGTGCCATCCTGGCCAGGAGTGAGAAAGGAAGTGTAATATATAAGGTGTCAATGGCTGTTGGTCTCCAATATCCAATTCAAACGGAATCGAGAAGCTATTCTGGAGATCGCTCTTGGGCATGCTTCAGTTAGACACTGCTGCCTATTACGGCTTGTGGACCCCAGCCAAGACCATTCCTGCCAATCCTAAAGAAAACCCAGGGCATTATATAAGATTCTACAAATGCTCCATGCACTAAGGTAGCTCTGCAAAACCTACAACCTCCAGATGTGCCCCTGGGCCCGATAAGTCCTGAAACCTACAGGGGCCAGCCCTTTCAGAACATCAACTAGTTCCATCCCCCATTCCAAATTATCAACAGCCCTTTGCAACATGAAAAACTTAGAATGAAAATAGCCCAAATACCCCTAAAGAGTGGGATAAAGATCAAAGGTGATGGTGGTGTTACACAGAGAAGGTAGGGTTTAACAAATGAGTATGAGTACTGAATCATTATACTGATATCTCTCTTAGCCTCCAGTACCTTAGAGCAGCTAGAAATAAAAACTCAAAATGGTGCAACTGTAACTCATACCAAAGTCTGAAATCTGTTCTACAACTAATTGTTGTGATGTACTTTGAAATTTATTGCTTTCATGTATATATGTTATTTAAAGAGAAGGAAGAGTATAACAGAGAAATTAAGATTTAACAAGTGAGTATGAATGCTGAATCATTATATTGATATTTCTGTTGGTTTCCTGTGTCTTGCAGTAGCTAGGAGAAAAAACGAAAAATCACGGAATTGTAACCCATACCAAACTTTAAAATCTGTTCTGTACCTACTTGTTAAAATGTACTTGGAAATTTCTTGCTTTTTTTGTATATATGTTACATTTCACAATTTAAGAAAAACATTTAAAAATGTACATGGAAAAGAAATCTTGAAAAAGTATAAATTATGAGAAATTATATTACCTGATTTTAAGACTTAAAGCTAGAGTACTCAAGACATTATAGTAATGGCATAAGGATAGACAAATAGAACAATGGAACTGAATAACAAGTCTAAAACTAGAACCACACTTACATAATCCATAGTTTTTTTGGAAAATGGACCAAGACAATTCAATAAGGAAAAGAATGTTTCTTTAAAAAAATAGTGCTGGAACAACCTGAAATCTACATGTTAAAAAAAAAAAAAAAGGAAAAACAAAATCACAACACACACAAAGACATCTCACAAATTCTACCCTATCTCACCACACGAAAATTAATTTTAAATGGATTGTGGACCAAAATATAAAGACTAAAAATGATAAAGTCTCAAGAAAAAAACATAGAAAAATATTTTTGTGACTTAGGGGTACTCAAAGGTTTCTTAGAATCAAAATGCACTGAACATAAAAGAAAAAAAACTGGTTTTAAAAATAAAACTTTCTGTTCATCAAAAGATACCATCACATAAACCAGAGTTAGGGAAAAATGTTTGTAACATATAGAGCTAACAAAGGACTTACACCTAGAATCTATACTCTACAAATCAGTAAAAAAAATAAATAAATAAAAGACAAGCAACCCTATTCAATACAGACTTAAGACTTGTCATACACATCACAAAAGAATATATACAAATGGCCAGTAAGCACAGAAAAGATTGTATACCTCATTAATCAATAGGGAAATGGAAATTGAAAACCACAATGAGATACCACTATGTACCCACTAGAATTCCTAAAATACAAGACCTTACAATAACAAATGTTGCTGAGGAAGTGAAACAGTGAGAACTTGCATAACTGCTACTGGGAGAGTAAAATGATACAACTGCTTTGGAAATGTTTTGGCAGTTCCTTATTAAGTTAGAAATATTCCCTTTCCATGACCTAGCAATCCTCTCTTACATGTTTCACCAAAAGAAATGAAAACATAATTTCACAAAAAGACTCATAAAAGATGTTCATAACTGCTTTATTTATAACATCTCAGAACTGAAAACAATACAGATATTTATCAACATGGAAATGTCTGGATATTCATACACATGAAATATTACTTAGTAACAAAACTGAATGAATTACTGATACATAAAGCAACATGGATGAAACTCACAGAGAGGATAAATGAAAGAGGTCAGACATAAAAGTAAATGTACTGCTTCATTCCACTTGATCACTGTTCTACAACAAGCAAACCTAATCTACAGTAACAGCCTAATGTGAGGTGGGGCAGTGAGGGGGTAGACGGATTAGCAAAAAGCAGAAAATAACTTTCTGGGATAAGGACAGAAGTGCTCTTTATCTTGACTGGGAATGGATATACTAACCAAAACAATGAAGTACTTCCACAAAGGTTGCTTGGAAAACTGGATATTCACATGCAAAAGAATATAAATAGGCCACTACCTCACACCATATACAAAAATTAACTCAAAATGGATCAAGACCTAAACTTAAGAGCTAAAACCTTAAAACTTTTAAACACAAGGAAACCATCTGCAGGACCTTGTATTGTTCAATGGATTCTTAGACTTTACATTGGAAGCACGAGGAACAAATGAAAAAGTAGATAAGCCATATTTCATTTAAAAAGTGAAAAGACAACTGACAGAACAGGGGAGAAAATATTTGGAAACCATATATCTGATAAAGGCTTAATATTCAGAATATAGAAAGAATTCCTACAACTCAACAACAAAAAGACTAAAACAACCCCATTAAAAAATGGGCAATGGTCTTGAATAGACAGTTCTCCAAAGAAAATACACAATGACCAAAAGATGCTCATCAACATTAGCCATTGGGGAAATACAAATCATACCACATGAGATACCATTTTACACCCACTAAAGCAGCATTAGTAAAAACAGGAAAATAGTTAAGTATTGATGAGGACGCAGAGAAGCAAGGACCCTTGTACGAGGTGAAGCCATTATGGAAAACAGGTTGGCGGGCACTCAGAAAGTTCAACATAAAACTACCATGTGACCCAGCAACTGCACCTAGGTAAATACCCAAAAGTACGGACTGCACACACTCAGATATCTGTACGCTAATGTTCCCAGCACCATTATTCACAACAGCCAAAAGGTCAAAGCATTCCAACTGTCCAATAGCAATGAAAGGTCAAACAAAATGTGGTATGCACACAAAATGGAGTATTATTCATCCTTAAACAGGGATGAAATTCTGATATGCAATACTACACGGATGAACCCCAATGTCATCGTGTTGAGTGAAACAAATCAGACACAAAGGGACAGATATTGTATAATTCCACTTAATATGAAATAGCTAGAATATGCAAACATGTGGAGATGAAAAGTAGAGTACGGGTTACCGGGGCAGGGGGAGGGGTAATGGGAGTCAATACATAAGGGGTGTAGGGTTTGTGTTTGGGGTGATGGGAAAGTCCTGGTAGCGGATGTTGGTCAGAGCAGCACAGCAGTAATGGGGTTAATCCCACTGAAGGGTGCACTTGGGAGCGGGTGAGATGGGGAAGTTTATTTTATATAAATGTTTCCACAATGATTTTTAAAAAGAGCCAATTATATACACAATGGCAATTAAAACATTACATGATCCTGGATTAGATCCAGTAATGGAGGAGAAAAAGCCCAAAAGGACATTATCTAGACATGTGAAAAAACTGGAAAGTGGACTATAAGCTCCATGTCAATGTTAAATTCTTGAACTTGATAACTGTACTTAAAATAGTTACGTAAGTGAATATCCTCGCTCTTACTAAATGACATCGAAGTATTATGTGCTCATGGAACATGGTGCAAATAACCTACTCTCATATGTGGAGAAAATAGACAGCCAGCCAGATGGATTGACAGGTAAAAAAAAAAAAAGATAAAGAGAATGATTCAGCAGATGTGGAAAAATGTTAAATCAGCAAGTCTGGGTGTCTGGGTGGGTGGCATGCTGGAGCGCTCCATATGCATTTTGTATTATTTTTGCAAATGCCCTTAAGTTTGAAAATATTTCAAAAGAAAAATCTTTAAAAAAATAACTAATTGACTCCATAATATCTATACATTTGTATCTAAATATTACCTCAATTTAAAACAACTACACATCAACATTTTACCTGACAAAATCAACATCTGTAATATGCCTGGTTTTTATGTCATCGCTGGGTACCTGCACACTAAAGAGAGTGAAAAACCACATCACAAAGTTGAATAGTCAACAGATACACTCAGCTGTTTTAAATATGCATGTACTACATGCTGGTCACAAAGAGCCCTGTTAGCCCTACTGAGGGCTGCTGTGTTGCACAACTCTAGGACACGCCTTTCACATTCTAAGCCGTATGAACGGTGCCCCCCACAGAGTCTGGCCACACTCAGTGGTCATGGTCTCAGCTGTTCTACATGGATACTGAAGCCGAGGCAGGCACTGAGATGACCACTTATAAGCAACACAGGTCAGTCTGAAAAGTAAAATCTCTCATGGTCAATGCAAATAATAACAACATAACTGTGGTGCTGCTGTATTGGTCGACTTGGCTAAACAGCGACTGTGTTTTTCAGAGCTTCCACCTTATATGGTTCTGAGTCACCATGGTCTGCAAGGGAAATTCACACAAGACGTGGTCATTGGAAGGGTCATGACCTGGTAGTTGTTTTTGCTTATGTTACTGTAGTACACACTGGGACTTAAATCGCAATATAGTCACAGCCCCTCACACACTTCCCAGGTGTGAGCTGGTTCACAGACTCAGAAGTGGTTGGGGAGGCTGAACACACCACTGTGTCCCACCAATCGGAGCAGGGGTTTACGGAGGTGAGACGATGGATGGACTTTCGGATCAGGTACATTACACAGTGAAACCACTGCGTCCCCAAGCCCATCCTGTGGTTATTTCCCTGGCTCTGGAATGACGAGTTGGAATACACTCCGGCCTATGAAATAAAGTCTATTAAATGTGGAAGGGCAAACAGAAGCCACTAGAACTACCTGGGCTTACCAAAAGCAATACTGCTTCCTGGGGGGATTAAAGAGATTAGCACCACTATAAAGGATTTAAAAGATCCAAGGATAGTAAGTGTGCCGATCTGAAAGGATTACATACCCTAGAAAAGCTATGCTTTAATCCTGATCCGTCTTGTGGAGGCAGCCGGTTCTTTTAATCCCTATTCAGTAACGTAGTTTGGAAACATGATTAGCTTCTTTCCACGGAGATGTGACACACCCAACTGTGGGTATTAACTTTGATTAGAGGGACATGTGACTCACCCATTCCAGGTGGGTCATGATTAGTTTACTGGAATTAAAAAAAAAAGAGGAACATTTTGGAAAGAGCTTCAGAGGCACAAACCAACGCAGCCAGAGACCTTTGGAGAAGAAGAAGGAATACACCCCCGAGGGAGCTTCATGAAACAAGAAGCCTGGAGAGAAAGCTAGCAGATGCCTCCATATTCGCCATGAGCCTTTCCAGTTGATAGAGAAACCCTGAATGTCATCGGCCTTTCTTGAGTGAAGGTAACCTCTTGCTGCTGCCTTAATTTGGACATTTTCATGGCCTTAGAACTGTAAACGTGCAACTTAATAAAACCACCCTTATAAAAGCCGTTCTGTTTCTGGTATATTGCTCTGGCAGCTTACAAACTAGAACTGGAACAGTAAGTCTCACCATGTCTCCATTCCTACCACATCTCCATTCAACTTGCGTATTTGGCAGATGATATATGAATCTTGGAAAATGACCATAAATTATTTAAACCCAATCAGGTGGTAATTCCAACTGCAGCTGACATTCCAGATATGTGTTTCTGTTTTTGGGGGGTTTTTTATTTGGTATTTGCCTGATCTATTCAACACACCCTGACACCTGATATGCACCAATTGAGCTGGTGAATGCTTTTTTTTCCCCCCCAATATCATCTTTTCATAAAGAACAACAGAAGCAATTTGCTGCTTCATTCACCTCAGGGCTGTTTCAAAAAACTACAGACCTACGTCATAACCTAGGCCAGGGTTTCTCAACCTTGGCACTGTTGACATTTTCAGCCAGAAAATGCTCTGTGACAGGGATCTGTCCTGGGCATTGCAGCATCTTTGGCAGTATCCCTGGGTTCTACTCAATAGATGGAGTAGCACAGGCCGCCACGTGATAACCAAAAATGACTTCGGACCTTGCCAAATGTCCCCTGGGGGCAAAACATCCCCCAGCTGAGAACTACTAACCTAATCCTAGGGACCTTAATCACCTTTCCCTCCACAGGCCATCATCCTCGTCCAACGGGCGGACGATGTTGTGCTGACTGGGTCTAGTTATGCGGAAGTTACAACTACTCTGAACACGCTGATAAGAATGTACACCAGAGAGGGGGAAACAAATCCCGCAGAAACCCTAACTGCCATCGCTGCGGAAGTCACAGGCACACACTCAGTGGCCACTTCCCTGCTTTCACCTATCCAAATGCCTACTCTTCCTCTGGGAAATAATGTTTCAGTTTATTTCCATTCCTCAACCAGGGGGAGATGTTAGGTCTAATGAAAAAGCCAGAGAGACCTTAAGTCCAGAAAGCAGGAACAAGCAGCCCCAGATACTTATCAGGGCAAGGATTCTCAGGGACAAGGAACCCTCTCTCTGGGGTGGATAAATACTCCACACTCAAACAGCACAGGGTTTCTTGTCTCCAACAGAAAAGTGGGATCCACTAACCTCGACCCAAGCAGCTGGTCTCCCTGAGAGACCGGCCATAATGGGATCTCTTCTCCTGCTCTTCTGGATCCTTTGTGCTGCGTAAGCAATAAAGCAGTTATGTGTTGAAAGTTTCTTTGTGCCTGAATCTATGTTCCTATGACACACCATGTAGCAACTTGCTCCACAGCTACCGTAGCGAAATTCCTAGGCCCCGGTTGTCTGGGACATAATGAGATTCCTTCCAAGGTGAAGAACAAATTGTTGCATCTATGCCCTCATACCCCTAAGAAAGGGCACTACGCACGTGGATTTTGAAGGCACCATGTACCACATTACAATTACAGGTAATACAAAAGGCTGCCACTTTTGAGTAGGGGCAATAACTAGTGGGCTGTAGAACAGGTTTAGGCCACCATGCAAGCTGCTCTGCCCCCTGAATCCAGAAGACTCGCTGGTGCCTGAAGTATCCGAGGCAGATAGAAATCCTATATTGAACCTTTAGCAGGGCCCTATAAGTAAATCACATTGCAAACCTTCAGGATTTTTGGAGCAAAACTACGTCATCCTCTGCAGATAACTATTCTCACCTGGAGAAACAGCTTCTGGCTTGCTGCTGGGCTCTAGTAGAAACGGAACATTTGATCATAAGCCATCAAGTCACCATTCAATCTAAGCTTCTCATTATGACATGGGTGTTGTCTGATTCATCAAGCCATAGCCTGGGCATGTGCAGCAAAATTCCACCACCAAACAGAAGTGGTATATACCAGATACGGCTTGAGCAGGTTGTGAAGGCAAACGTTCATTGCACAAGCAAGTGGCTGAATACCCCAGGCCCATATTCTTCCTTACTGCCTCTTCTGTCTAAATTCATACCTATGGCCTGATGGGGAACTCCCTTTGACCAGTTTATAGATGAAGAAAACATTCAAGCTTAGTTTACATTGGTTCCACACAATATGCTGGAATCGCCTAAAAATGGACAGCTGCAGCTCTATGGACCATTCTTGGGTGCTCCATAATGATGGCAAAGAGACAATTTCCCAGTAGCAGAACTTTGAACAGCAGACCTGGCTGTTCATTCTGCCTAGAAAAAGAAAGATGTGATGCACGATTCTACAGCAATTCAGACTAGTGCCAAGTAACGGCTGAATAATCAAGGACCTACATAAAGGAAGTTCCGTGGATGGATGTGCTGAATGGGCACAGCATGCTGTGTGCCTTGTGAACCAGGATGACTCATGCCGTGGATATTAATCAGCCTCTTTCCCCAGCCACCCTGACCCAGCCTGACGGATTCATGAACGAAGGAGTTAGACTGGCAGGCATGAAGGTCATATATGGGTCAAGCAACATGCACTAATACTCACAAGGCTAATTTGCCAACTGCACAGAACAATGTCAAGTGCTCAAAATTACACCATTTTGGGGGGGGTTAGTGGGACCCCCAGGACAGCCAGTTAACCCGGTGGCAGGTTGATTATTTGGGTAACTTCCATCACACAAGGGGCAATCTCACCACATATGGATTTGCTTGGAAAATTCACTGACCTCACAATGTTCTCCAAAACTCCAAAGCAGATGACTTGATAAAATAGTCCAATGGTCTTTTTAAGATTCAGTTACACATGAGATATAACTCTTAGGTTGACCCTGGCACTGGCACTGTGGGATCAACAATCCTATCCTGAGTAAAAAGGGGAAAAGAAGTGTAACAGATAAGGCATCAGTGGCTGAGAGAGTTTAAATAGAGTGGAGAGGCTACTATGAAGGCTACTCTTACATATGCTTCAGCTAGACATTGCTACCTATCATAGTTTGCTCCCCACTAAAACCATTCCTGCCAATCCTAAAGAACACCTAGGGCTCTATCTGAGATTTTATAAAGGTTCCATGCACTATGATTACTTTCCAGAAACTTCTATAATCTTCAGGTGGGTTCCTAGGCCAGATAAATCCTAAAACTCAGCAGGGCCAGCCTCTCAAGAACATCAACTAGCTCTATCCCCCTCCCCATGTTATTGACAGGCCCTTCCAACATGAAAAAGATAGAGCGGGCATAGCCCAAACAACCCTAAAGACTGGGAGAAAGATCAAAGGGATGGTGAAGTTACACAGAGAAGGTAGGGTTAAACAAATGAGTAGGACAGCTGAATCATTATATTAATATTTCCTTAAGTCTCCGGTGTCTTGGAGCAGCTAGAAATAAAAATGTAAAATTGTGGATTGTTTAATACGATTAAACATATTAATCGATTGTTTAATATGATATGATACGACCGTTTAATAAATTTGAAATTTAATGCCTTTTGTGTATACAATTATTTTTCAATAAAAAAATAAAAACAAAAAAAATAAATCTATCAATACTGGCCCACTAACTGTAACAAATGTATCATACTAACTTACCATGTTAATAACAGGGAGACCTAGGTGCAGTACAGGAGAATTCTTTGTACTTTATTTTTCTGTAAGTCTAAAACTGTTCTAAAAGATAACATTTATTTTTAACAAGTTATTTGAAAAAATGAAACTATATGGATAGATAGGAAGAAAAAAAAAGATTCAGTTATGATACCAAATTGGGTGATAATACGATGCAGGGTTGGGGCAGCACCTTCCAGGATGCAATATGTGCTCTAAACCAACGACTAGTATACAGTACTATTTCCTCCATAACCAAGATTCACAGGTCCAGAAATTAAGAACTAGAAATGGAAGTGGCTCCTCTCACTATTAGGGATTCATTAATGAAATTTTTGTTCCTAATCCCCACAATTTTAGATTCTCCTGGTCTGGAACTCCTAGTGCCTCACGGAAGGGAAGTGTCCACCAGGTAACACAACAACGGTCCATTAACCAGGAAGGTGAGACTGCCACCTGACCACTGTCGGCTCTTCATGGCAGTGAATCAACAAGCAGAGAGGGGGGATTAGCCAAACAAAGAAGGGGGTTAGTACACTAACTGGGGTGACTGGTCATGATTATCAGGGGAAACTACTTTGTTACTACACAACGGCTGAAAGAAGGAATATGTCTAAAATGCAGGAAATCCCCTGGGGCACTTCATATTACTCCCATGTCTGGACATAAGTCAATGGAAAATTACAAAAACCTAATACAGGCAAGACTTCCAACGACCCAGCTCCTTCAGGAATGAGGGTTTGGGTTACCACACCAGGCAAGAAACTACCATTAGCTCAAGTATCTGTTGAAGCACAAAGGGACTATGGAAATAGTAGTGGAAGAAGTTAACTATAACTACCATCTCTGAGCATGTGACGAATTGTAGAAACAAGAACTCTGACAGTTATATGTATTTCTTTCTTATGTTGGTTTGAATATATTTGTCTATGTATTAACCAATTATTTTCTTTCTATTATCCTTCCCTACTTCCCTACCATCCAATATTACAGAGCTAACATTAGTTAACTTTTTATGTTAATAGTCAAGTTGTAGGGTATAAAATGGGGGGGTGTGACTTAGGAAAGAAATGAACATCATTCAAAAGTGGATGAAGGTACTTCATAACTTCTCTTGAGAAGAGAATTAGCATGCTTTTGGTATAACTAGGATAGTCGAATTATGTTAGGTAAAAGTATAACTTTGCTATTGGGTCTATTTGGAAGTTAAACACGGTTAAGAGAAGCACAGCTGCATTCCACACTTAAGAGGGACGGCCAAGTTGACAAGGAACGGACTGAAATGCCTCTTGTATGTTAAGTTAGCTAATCTGGAACTGTGTTTTGCTTCCCTCTATTCTCCTGTGTTAGCATTAGCCGTAAGAGAAATTTGTACAAGAGTTAGATGCAGAAATGAAACACTTCTACGCTCTGAAGGTCCGTGCAGGGCAAACACTGTGCAGCTCATACTGATAGCAGACGCGCTGGCGTATCTATCTCGTGGGCATGGGGCAGCAGCCAGGCTCCTTCAGCACCCCTGGAGCACCTGCTTCATTTGCTTTGAATTCTACATCAGTTCTGTAAGCAACTTTACGAGGAAGGGCAGCAGCTTATCCTGCAGGCACCCACATCTTAAGAGACTGGACTCAGTGAAAGACAAACACACGTCCCAGTTGATCCTCATAGGTTCCAGAGCGTCCTTGCTCTCCCCTCATCCACCTTTCCTTCCTGACTACTGACCCTGCTGCCTTCAGCCTCCTAACACCAGAATCGGAAGCAGCAACCTATAACCGGAGTGTGTAACCAGTTTCCACAACTGTGTAAACGTAAGCCCTGTATTAAAAGCCTTATTTCACATAAGGATCCTGCATCCTGTTCAAACGCTGATACAATATTATTGGTAAAATTGCTATTTCCTTACTTTCAAAACAAGTTGAACACAGGACTGTTTTCTTAGTTTAACTTACTATTAGGTAAACTTGACTAAGGTGAAATTAATTTCTCTGAATGGAAAGAAGTACCAATCAAGCATTTTCAGAAAGATGAAGAGAAATGTCCTTCTTTAAAGAGAAAGGACAAACACAGAGCTGGAATTTTTTATAATTCCACCAACAAAACCTTGCTCATCAAACCATTATCTGTAATTTCTAAATGGCAAAAATATAAGTATTATGATTCGGCAAGGCAACAGTAGAAGAACATTATATCCCATCAATAAAACTGACATTATCAAAATAAACTCCATCGGTAAATGCCTGACTTTAGACTTGCCTTTACATCTGGATTCAGGAAAAGCACTGTAGTCATCAAAGAGAGATTTCATTAGCTATGTTTAAAGCAGTGAAGTATAGTTTTACAGTCTGAAAAAAGAATGTATTAACATGAAGAAAATGGTAAACATGAGAAAAAAACATCCAAAGAGCATGATTTTAGCTGTTTCATCATTGCAGGGTTGAAGGAAGAATGTATTCTAGTCAGCAACTTCAAATTTTTTCATCAACTTAGTTTTGAGTCCTTGTTTCTTTGGTTCATTCATTAATGGTATCAAACGGACCCTACTGCTGCAAAGTTTGATGCACATAACTACTAATTTAAACTTGGCAACCACCCAACCAGGTATTATCCTCATTTCGCAGATAAGGAAACGTCCAATGTTACACACCTTGTAAATGGCCAAGCTTGAATTAAACCCCAGGGACATCTTGTCTACAAAGTTTGTGCTCTTAAACATTATACAATAAGTCAGGCGTGTCCGATCCCACCGAGTAAACAGATGTCACTAAACAACCATTCTCCTCTGTTATCTGCTTGGACTCCCTTTCTCCAAGCTACTTACAGATAATTCAGCCTTCCACTTTGCCTTTTTACACTAACCAAAAGCATTCCATTAAACCAGAAATTCATACTTGACATTGTAAATTTAGTATTTTTTTCTTGGTATAAAAAGGAAATAAACCCTTGACTTAAAATACAGAAAGTTTTAAGACTCAAATTCACGCATAATCCAGAAATGTTGAAATAAGCCCTTAGAACTGGCAAACTTACTTCTTCCAACCTTTATCTAAATATAATAAATAATAAAAACATAATAATAATGGCAGCAGCTAACATGTACATAGCTTTCACTGTCAGGCACTGTTCTAAGGGCAATATGTGTTAGAGCATTTAAATCTCACAATAGTCCTATAAAGCAGGCACTATGCTTACCCTACTTTGGTGGATAAAGAACCTGAGCGACAACGAAATTAAGTGGTTTCCTAAAGTGAGAGTGCTAAGCAAAGGCAGAGCTGGTATTTGGACCCACGGGACCTGGCTTCAAAGTATGTACTCTTCACCAAGCTATCCTGCCTCTAGATATGATGGGGTATACTTAAACACCATTTTTATCCTGTTTCAATATTGTGAGATTTTTCCATGTCACTAAATACAGTTCATGTGGGAGCTCCTTTCAAACTGCACCACCTCAACAATGCTTTTTTTAATGTAAAAATATTTTTATTTTATGGAAACATGATATATTATAAATTTATAAACTAGCATTAGGCTTTAAGCATTAGGTCTGACTGAACTAGCTAATACTTCAGGCAGCAGCCTTGAGCGGCCCAACAATTAAAATTGACAATTTCATTTCAAATATGAAATAACATAATTTCATATTTCATTTGCTTCTTTCAGTTTTTCTCAGTAGGGATGGGGTGGTATCACCCCACAGAGGGCAGTTTTCTGTAGGGTGTTTCTGGGGTTGATCCAAGGACCGAGGGAACTCCTAGCATTTAGTGAGTAGGGACCTGGGCAGCCAGGTGGCCTAAAACACGCTAAACAGTCCTAATGATAAAGAATTGTCCCGTGTCCCACATAACTTTCATATAGTCCACAGAATATTTATGTAGAAAAGTATGTTCATAAATATCTGACCCTACATTTTAACTCAATTTTATATATAAAATAAACACAAACCATTATTTTACTCTTTTACTATATGAGGAATTTTGCTTGGATGCCTATGCCACATAACTTGAGGGGAGACTTCTTTGTTTAGAGTGTGGGACTTTATGAAGAGTTGTTCATCATTTCAGAAAATCCGTCACTGGTGTTAACAATGCTGGCAGTACAGGAGTTGCCAGTACCATATACTGCAAATCTGCACTGGCAGCTGCTGTGCAAATCTGTGATCCTATATATATATACGTGCAACCACCTAAGTCATTGCAAGTTCCGATGTGTCATGCTCAGTAATTCACATATTGAAATATTTATCTTTTCCATAAAATTGCTTTCCTTTTTCATCTCCTTTATTCAGAAGGTTGATACCATGTCAATTTTAATTGTGTTGGTTTAATTACTTTAGATTTATTTTCTCAATTATAAAGAGAAAAGTTAGAAAATATGTCTTCTAAACAGAAGTACTGAGTCTAGTAAGTTTGAGAACTGTTGGTCCAGAGCGCAATTAGAGCAGAGAGCAATTCCTTTCCCACCACACAAACTAGACGTGGGAGTTAACATACATGGAGGGACAGGGAGTGGTTGAGCCTATATTTCAATTCTTCAGGCACTTTTCCCTAAGATACTCTCCCTTCCACCTCAAAACAAATCCTCTGGGAAAGCTTTCACTCTTGCTTGCCAGATGACATTAGGAGCTAAAGCAGCTGAGACCCCAGGGGAAAAAAGATAACATCTGCCTAAATTATATCTAAAAATACAGTTATTAATTTTTTTAGATACTTCATCACTCTTTCACTCCCACAAGTATAAAACCTTACATTACAAGGGATGTCTGTTCTTTAAATCATTACATTTGATTTAATTCAATACTTTAACAGTCAAAGCTTTATTGCAAGACATTCAGTTCAGTTAAACTTTGTAAATCTAACAAAACCCAGTAATTATTTCCAAATATAACCTATTAATATCAACATAAATGTCAATATGCTTCCTGAGTAATTTTTTTTAATATAATGAAATAACAGATGACTTTAAAACTTACAAACGCAAAGATGAGAGGGGGTGGGGGGAATTGCTCTCCACAACACTTATAAGTTCATAGGCCAGAACTTAAAAAAGAAATGACCGGGGCGGTACGACAATGGCTCTGTGGCAGAATTCTCGCCTACCACGCTGGACCCCCGGGTTTGATTCCCGGTGCCTGACTATTCTAAAAAACAAAGAAATGAAGAGAATTTATAGCACTACATTACTGCATCTACACAGCACCACTCAGATCCTTAAAGCACGTGCACATTTTCACAGAATGAACGAATCTTCACTGTGTGTATTTACTAAGCTATCACTGAAGTAATCACTGGTTCCCTGAACTGAGCTAAAGTACTTTAACAGGAAGAAGGCAATTAACTGCCATATTCCGTTTTTAATCTAGCACTCCAAGCAGTTCCACAATCTTCTGAAAGCCAATGTGCCAGATACTATTGCTACATTGATTTCTGTACAGAAAAGTATGCAAGGCAGGTTACAGGTAAGTACTAAAATGGGTAAGTGCTATGAGGAAGGAAGGTTAGGCAACCTACCCTGGGAAAACGAGCCAGTCACTCATTAGCACCACAGCTTTCTGATTTCTCTCTGGGCTCTTTTCATTAGCTGGAACAGGTTGGAGACTCTTTAAATAGCATTAACACTCTTCTTAAAACAGCTGAATTTAAGATGCAATGATAGAAATATAAATGTAAATCAGAAAAAAGCAGCAGTAAACATCTTCTCCCCAAAAACAACTACTTACCAGTAATTAAATCACAAAGACAGAATATCATTAAAAGAAATGAATTACCAATCCCAGCATTGGCTAAATCCTTCTCCTGGCCCCTTTATATCATCCTATTTTTCCCTATATCTAGAGAAGCTCTAATTTCTACTCCACTAAGTGATTTTTGGGTTTTATAGGTTTCTTTAACCTCACAGCAATTACAGTCTTGTAAGTATGGGATTTCATTATGAAATCTTCTCATTATGAACTCTTTACTAACTAGCAATGACATCTCCCCCTTTACAAACTCTTTCTCCCAATAGACCAAAAAAAAAGTTTTTATAACTACTATATTAACAGCTCTTTCATGTGTCCTCATACAGATTGTGCTGGCAAAGGCATGACTTTTATTATACTGAGAACCACTGATTACCTACTTAGGTTGGATTGTATGATGTGTGAATAAAGCTGTTTAAAACTGAACAGATCCATGCTAGAGACCCAGGTTGGATTCCCAAAGTCTGCCCATGCCAAAAACAAACAAAAACTGAACAGAGACACAAGTGCTGGCGAAAATGTGGAGAAAGAGATGCACCCAATGACCGTGGTAGGGAAGCTGCGAGGTGCAGCCCTATGGAGGGCAGTGTGGGGGTCCACAGGAGGCTGGGGTGGGAAGGCCATATAACCCTGCAGCCCCACTGCTCAGTGTATACCTGGAGCACCTGAGAACAGGGACAGGAATGGACATTTGCACACTGGTGTTTACAGTAGCAGTGTTCCTGACCTGCAATGGATGGAGGCAGCCTAAGGGAACATGGACTCAGGAGTGGAATGGCAGAGCTGTGGTGTAAACACAACAGACTAGTGAGCAGCTACAAGGAGGAATAAACTTGTGAGCCGTACAACTACATGAATGGACCTTGGGGACGATATGTTGGATGAAGCGTCAAAAGTAAAAAGACAAATATTATCATGCCTCACTCATACGAACTAACTATAATATACAAATTCGGAAAACTGAAGTTAAAAACATGGGTTCTCAGGTTGGGGCCTACTGTAAAGGTTCCTAGCTTGTAAGCTCTTTAGAGCAGTGACATCTATTCCAGAGTTGTAACTGCCATTTCTAGATTCTGAGATGCGGACCTATCTGTGCGTAACCCGGCAGTTCCCTGTAACTCTGGGTTATGTTTGCGTGATACCTGAGACTCAGAGTTAAAGCTCTGAAGTTATGAAACCCAGCATTAACCTATACCACAACTGATAAAAAGTTGAAAAAGTGATCAGACTTCAACTAGAGATATGAATGAAGCTGATATGGATAGGACTACTGTAAATCAGAATACACGGTAAAGATGATATGGCCCATATTTTCAAACTTCAACCTCTGCACAAGACCAAAGGGAGAGACATTCATTTGGTATAAAATTTATATTTTGGGCACACATTACTTAATTTAACTTGTATGATCCATTTATTTAAACACCATAGTTACAATGGAATCTTGAATAGGGCATGAAATTTTGTTGGTTTGAACAGATTAGTGTGATGCCCCAATATATCCCAGAAAAATTTGGGCAGAGAATAAAGTATCTGCAAAGCCCCCTTGGGGGACAAGGGAGAAAAGAGGAAATATTAAACTTCCCCATCTGGGGAGTTCCTGATATTACTTGCAGGGGACACCATTTCCTGTGGGGATAACTTCAATAGGCTAACCTCTCGATCTTGGGGCTCGCCGTATGAAGTTTATTCCTGCAAAGGTGAAGTTAAGCCTACTGACACTTATGCCGAAGAGTCACCCCCAGAAAACCTCTTTTGCTGCTCAGATACGGCTTCCTTCTCTAAGCCTTACTCAGCAGGTGAACACACTGCCCTCTCTGCTATGTGGGACATGAATCCCAGGGGTGTAAATGTCTCTGGAAACATGGGACCTGACTCCCGGGATTCACCAGGACCCAGCAGCATAGGACTGAGAAAGCCTTCTTGACTAAAAGGGGGAAGAGAGAAATGGGACAAAGGTTTCAGCAGCTGAGAGATTCCAGAGTCGAAAGGTTATCCTGGAGATTATTCTTATGCATTATACAGATATCCTTTTTTAGTTTATGGTGTATTGGAGTGGCTGGAGGGAAGTACCTAAAACTGTAGAGCTGTGTTAGGAAGTACCTAAAACAGTAGCCTTGTTTCCAGAAGATGACTGTATAATGAAATAGCTTTTACAATGTGACTGTGTGATTGGGAAAACCTTGTGGCTGATACTCCCTTTACCCAGGGTATGGACAGATGAACAAACAGATAAGGACGAAAAATAAATAAATAATGGGGGGGGGATAAGGGATAAAAAAAGTATCAGGTAGATCACAATATTAGTGGTCAATAAGAGGGAGGGGTACAGGATATGTGGTTTGCCTTCTTTTTATTTTTTTATCTGGGGTGATGCAAATGTTCTAAAAATGATCACAGTGATGATATTGTGAGCCACTGATTCTACGCTTTGGATGGGCTGCATGGTGTGAAAGACTCTCAATAAAAATACACAGAATGCAAATCTAATCATGCTGCCCTCTCCTCAACTGCTACAGAGGCTACCACGTTCTCCAGGACCAATTCTTGGTAAGGTGTGCAAGGAAAGCCTGGCCTACTCTCCTGCCCATGTTTCTCCCTAAACGCTGTCCCCTACCATGGGGTCCTGCTCAACTCCAGACTCAGGGCCTCTGCAGAAGACTCCTTCAGCCCAATATCCTCCTCTTCCCAAAGACTCAACTGTCCCCAGAGCTACCCGCCAAAGGAGGCATTCATCTCTGAAGTCTTGGTTCAAAGGCTAGGAACCTTTCTTGAGCACGCCCACCTGCCTCCCGCTCCTTTATTATTCTGTGCTCGGATCACTCAGAGGACAAGATGCTGTCACATTCTACTACGCTCATCTGTCTATATTCCTTCTCAGGCACTGAGTCCCTCCAGAGCAGAGAACAGGTTTCATCTGCCCTGGTAGGCCTATCATCCTCAACTGAGATGAAGGGACTAGAAAGAAAATAAGAGCAAACCCTCATTTTAAATTGTGAAAGCACGACCACTGATTCCAAGGAAAAGCGGCCATTCTCTAATGATTTAAAATAAACTTGTTACTCTATCTTTTACAGGTAATTCACCTAAACTTTGGACTGTTTCTCAGCTTATATTTGTTTACCACCTGAAGTTAACGAACATGGTGGTACACAGTATTAAATAATACTTGGTTGGAAGAAAGAGTCAGCCTGTAATCAAAGGCACCATATGGTGAACCTTCTTGTGGCCACTCCCCTCCCAACACAGTTAACCATAAAAAGCTGGGGGAAGGAAGTGGAAGAACATGGAATTTCTTTTTGTTACCCCCTCCTTAAACTATCAGATAACACACATTGGTTCCTTATTATCTACAGGTAAGACAATTCCTGGTATTTTTTACTGCTATCATCACCCACTGAAAGGAAAGATTCATCATTTTTTCTCATCCCACATCCTAAAATATAACCATCAACCTATAATCCTTTCTATTTTCATCTAAAGATGAGATTTATTCAATGTAATTATCTTCATCAAACAAAACAGTATTTTTCTACCCCAGTCAGAGGATACCTGCATCAGAATTATCTCGGGAGTTGTGGAAACAGATCCTGGGACCTGAAACTAGTGAAACTGAGCAGGGATATGGGGTGGGAAGATCCAGAAATAGGGAGTGTGCCTTTGAAGCAATCTTCCCAGGTGATCCATAACACACTGTGTTTGAGAATACGTAAATAAATAAATCTGGATTATTAAATTGTACATGTTGTACTACAGATTGCAGAATGGAGAGAGTATAGATTGGAGTACAGAAAAACAATGAAATAGAAAAAAATGAGAGGTTAAGACATATGGAAGATGTAATGAGAAAATCTAACATATCTAATCAGAATATCAGAAAGAAACACTAGCTAGAAAAGAGGTAAGGCGATACTCAAAGGCAAAATGGTTAATAGCCTTCCAGAACTGATGAAAGATATGAATCCACAGAAGACAGACCTAAACAAATTATGCAGCTTGCAGTACAGAGAAACAATGAAGCCTGGGGGGGGGGGGGGGAATGAATGTTAAAGTCTTAACATAATTTAATTTGTGTCCCAAAGAGAAACAGGAGAGAGGCCTGAAGTAATGTCATATGTAAAGAATACAGTTAAGTTTCCAGAACTGATTGAAAATATGAATTCACAGACATAGGAAGCAAGTAGGATAAAAAAAAAATTCACCTAATACATTACAATGAAACTGGAGAAACCAAAGAAAAAGAGACAATCTTGAAGAGACAGAAAAGATCACCTACCAACTGACAGCTGACTTCTGAAGAGAGAAACAATGAAAGTCAGCAGACAGTAGAATACTACTTTCTGAGCAGTGAAAGGATAGCCAGCATCCTAAACTATACGATGAGTAAAGCTATCCTTCAAGAATAAGGGCAAAATAGGATCTGCCCTGTAACTACGCATTGAAGAGTGCTTTGAAAACTACCACTTTTTTCTTTCTTTGCTTTGTATATGTTATATTAAACAATTTTAAAAGTTTAAAAAAATTAAGGACAAAATACATTTCCAAATTTTCGAGAAAAAGTTTCTGAGAACCCTTCACCAAAAGAATTTTAAATATGTTCATCAGAAAAAGGGAAAATGGCCCCCAAAGGAAACTGAGATGCAAGGAAAAATGGTTAAAAAAATATTAGTTGTATGGCTAAATATAAACAAGCTGAGCCTAAAAGACGACGACTAACTAACAGCACACAGGCCAGAGGTGATGGATTGCCCAGCAGACCTGCTTTGGAGACCACCAATATAAACTGTAGGTGTCCAGCTACAGCAGACGGCAATGTTGGCATCAATCATCAGAAGTTTTATAAACGTGAGCTAAGCATTAAAGGATTTGTAAGTTGGGGATAAGGGGAAAAGAACAGGACATTCCAGAGAAAACAGCAAAGATGCAGACGAGATGTGCACGACAAACCCATTTCTCCCTCTAACGAAGTGCATCATTTCATATGCTCTTTTAAAATCTCGACAACCTAAACAAAACAAAAAACTGCCTCCAAGAAGCAACAGCATGAGTAAAGCAACAGTGGAAGATGTCTGTTTCATTACATCCTTGGGCAGGTTACTTAACTTTCTTTCTGAAGACTTCAGTTGCTTAGCTTACAAATTGTAAGAGCGACTCTTCCCAATGTCACTAAAACATTCCGAGGATAAATGAAAAACTTCAAAAGGGGAATACTACAGTACTGATCTCTTATATACCACTACAAGACATTGATTGGTGATACAGAATGAAAGAAGGACCAGCCCTCAGGATTCAGTCTCGGGAGGAGACACAATCAGCCAGCAATGAGGCTTTGTGTAAAAGGTGCTCAGCATAAGAGGGCTGCACGGGCACTGAACCAACCCAAGGGTAGTACAAAGGCACGCTTCCTTCCTGTTTTTTCACATTATCACTAATGACCTCATAGGGCAAACGACTGACGGCCACCTCAGTTACAGCAAGTACTTCTTACACTCACCAGAATGAGTTCAAGACCTATCAAAAGAATCACCACCAAGAGTCCTTTTGATAGGACGGGCCACGGTGGCTCCGCAGGCAAGAATGCTTGCCTGTCATGCCAGAGGACCCAGGTTCGATTCCCGGTGCCTGCCCATGTAAAAAAAAAAAAAAAAAGAGTCCTTTTGATAGATATTAAGATAAATTTAACCAAATTCAATGTTTAAACATACAAGCCAAATCAATTCTCATCATACTGACCAATATTTCATCACAGAATGCTCATCAGCACATTTTTTATCCATAAAAATTAGTGTCATCAGTTTCTCCAAAACACAAAACACAACTCTTTTTTTTTCTTTGAAAGGCACATAAGAGTAACAGGAATATATTATCTATATACATGCTGTAACTACCCAAGTATAATCTAACAGAAAGAAAAAAAATCTTTCAAATATTCATTCTTTTCTGAGACTTACTCTTTACAATCTAAAATCAAATGCATTTTGCCTAAATCATTTCTATTATCTGCAACAGGTCTGTTTTACTTCGCGATGAGCATCTATTCCCTTAAAAGTTAATCACTGGCAGTTCTGTTATAGTGAACCATTTGAGGCCTATTAACAATGCAGCCAGAACTCCTTCATCTAAGAGCATACTCCTGAAAAAGTAAGTGTGGAATGTTCTCAAAGAAAAGCAATTCTTTTTCACTCTACTTTATACTAGCAGTAGTATATAAGAGATCAGTGCTGTGGCATTCTTCTCCTGAATTTTTCCATTTATCCTCAATATGTATTAAAGACATTGGGAAAGGTAGATGCTATATATTTCCAAGGATGCAGAATCTAAATCTAAATAAAATATAAATTTTTATATTAACCGCAAATGACAATAAAACACCTATGATGGTTTTTTAAATGACCGTATTTGTTGATTTAATTTCTAAAGTCAATAAAATTATTCTAGTTATTGTCTTTGATGTTCCAAAGGTCATACAAGCCTTTAGTGGTCATAAAACATAAAAAGGTAAGTAAGTGAGCCTGGATGATGACATTTACTACCAACCAGAGAGAGTAACAAATGGTAATTTCATAGCCATCTTTAGTCATTCCTTTGATAAATACCGATAGCACTTATAAGCCAATTTAGCCCTATTACATACTGTTTCCTACATCGTGTCTTCTACAGTTTATTATTTATTTGACACAAAATTTATTTTCTGTAAACTCCTGGAGGGCAAAGGTCTTATCTTAATACTTCTTCTGTATCCCTTCCAGCTGCGGTTGAGTGCATACTTAACGTTAAACAGCTATGGTAAAATGGCCATTTTCCACAGCAATTTGGAAAAAATCAGGATGTGGGTAAAGTAAGCTAAATGGAGATATATTTATGCACAATGCAAGAGAAAAGACCATAAAAGTGACTTTGAAATTACATGTTCAGAAACAAAGCAAAAGAGTTTCATGGTAAAAATCATTTCCAGAAGGTACAATCAAATTTACGCTATTTTAGCTTAGCTAAAAAATTCACTTTTTTGTCTGCATGCAATGTTGCATTTTATACTCTTCCTTGATGAATATATCTACACTTTCATTTTGTTTTTTGCATGGGCAGGCACCAGGACTCGAAGCCGGGTCTCAGCATGGCAGGCAAGAATTCTGCCTGCTGAGCCACCGTGGCAGGCCCTTTTCTGTTTGTTTGTTTTTTTGTATTTCTATACTTTTAATCTTGTGTCTAATGAAGTTCCTTATTCATATAATGTGAGTATGGAAACAAGCTAAACTACTCAAAACTTCAAAGGAAAACAAAAATGTTGTATTTTTCTACCTATCCTAAGTGAACACAGAGTATTTTGCTAATAAAAACACAGGTCATCACTTGCCTTGCTTTTCATTCACACATCTGAATGGCAGGAATTATTTTACAGTTTCTCTGGAAAGATTCTGAACTTGGCTTTAAAATCAACTTTAATGAATATTTTTTATCTTTTTCTCTGATTTGGAATCTCCCAATCCAAACTGTTCTTCAATTGTATCGTTAAAAACTATAGTTGGGATGCAATTTAAATCACAAGTTGTAACAGCAGCCTTATACTATATCATTTTAAATGCACGACACTAGAAAGGACAAAAGCAGGCTCTGAAACATCTTACTACATTCTCTAACAATGGCCTCTGACTAGAATTTCTTCTCCCTTCACACAATTATAGTAAGTTTTTGTTTTCCTACTCTCCAAGATTAAATAATGCTTACACTTTCCTCCAACCCTTCAAAGGGCACCCGTATCTCTCATTTTGTTTAAGAACGCCAAAGCACTTGATTATTTAATTTCACCAACCTATGAAGGCACTGGTACACCAAGAGCTAGAGGGCAGGTGAGTTAACTAGACAAGCAGACAACTGGACAGCCGGCCAAGCTCAGCACCCTCCAACCCCTTAAAACCTAACAGAAAATAAGCAAAGGTTCTATTTACATGTCACAGGGGTTTTGTTTTAGTTTCTATCTAAAACAACAACAAAAATCACCACCTTTCCCACAAAGGATCCCTGTCTCTCTGTCTCTCTATCTCACACACACACTCACACACACTCGTACTTTCCAAAAAGCAGAAAGAACAACTGATACTGCTCTTGGTTTTCAAGAGTTTAAACACCAGGGACGACGATGGCATCTTGATTAAAATAAAAACCAACCCCGAGGGCTCTTTGATTGACGACACAGAAAATCCTTCTCAAAAGAAACGCAACTTGTGATGCTCTGACACATTTAAAGTAAAACCTGCCCTGAATTCTGACCGTGACTTGAGGAAGTTAATAGAGAGACACTGGCTTCACACAGCGTTTAAACATCTGCTGTAACCCAGGGCCACAGAAGCTGTTCTTGAAATTCTTCTACTCATCGCCACTAAAGAGAACCAAGCAGAGGGAACTCTTACACCCACACCCACACACGCACTCACACACACACACACACACCTACTTCCATTCCCTTCTGACATTCCCGACATTCGCCCCCGGTTGCCCACAACCCAAAGTGTGGACACCATGTTCCAAAAAGCACAGTCATGGGGCACTGCGGGGGAAAGGGGTGCGTGTGTGTGCGCGCGCGCGTGTGCAAGGGGCTGAAAGGTGCAGAGAAGGGTGGAAGAGGAGGCCCGCCGACCCGTCCGTCAGCGCCCAGCACACACTCGGGTTGGGACCCAGACGCCGAGGTGGAAATGCAGCCGTCCCGGGCGCCGCCTCCGCCGCCCGCCGCCTCTCCGCCCGCCCATCACGCACACCCCTCCGGGAGGCCGGCCTCCGCAAAGGGGGCGCGCGGGCAGCCCCCCGGGCCTGGAGGGAAGGAGGGAAATGGGGCTGAATGAGGAGTGGGGCTGAGCGGCGGGCAGGGGGGCGCCGGGCTCCCGGCGGAGACCCGTTCGCGGGCGGGGGCGGCCCCAGCCGAGGCTGCGGCGCGGGGCGGGGGTGTCGGCCGGGCAGCAGCCGGGGGCGGCCTCGGTTACTCACGTTCTCCGTGTCCCGCTCGTTCACCGTCGGCAATGGCGTCCGGGCCGACATCTTGGGCGGGCGGAGGGGTCGGACCGGGTCTCACCGTCCGCCGAGCTGCGGGCCCTGGGGGCCGGAGGAGGAGGGCGCAGACGCGAGCGCAAGGCCGGGGCCGGGCCGGGGCGAGCGGCTCCGGCAGGCCGCGGGGCGCTGCAGCCAGCGGCCGGAGAACGGGGCACGAGGACGCGGAGGAAGACAAGGGGGAGCTGCTTCCCGCGGCGGCGGTGGCGGCGGACGCCGGCAGGAGCGAGGGAGGGCGCCGGGTGCGGGCGGGCGCCGAGGGCTGGGAGGCGGGGAAGGGGCGCGGAGGGGCGGTGTCCGGGCCCCGCTAGGCTCTCCCGGCCGTGGCTGACGGCGAACCGGCGCCTCAAATCTCTGCCTGGCGCTGCCCGGGGCCGCGGCCCTCAGCGCGCCGCCTGCGCCCGCCGCGCCCCGCCTCAGGTGTGCAGCGCCCCCGCCACAGCCGCAGCCACGCGCTCGGGGCTCAGCGGCGGCGGCGCTCCCGCCCCCCGGGCTCCGCGCCCGGCGCGCCCGTCCCGGCTGGGTCCGCGCGCTCGCCGCCGCCGCCGCGCCTCCGCCGTACCCGCGGCCCCAGCCGGCTGCGCGCGGAGCTGCGGGCGCGGCACGCGGCGCCCAGAGGCACTTGGCGGCCGCCGCTGGGTGGGCGGGCGCCGGCCGAGGGGCCTCTCGGTTCACGCCCTCGCCTGGGCCTTGGGGCCGCCGCCGCCTCCCCCTCCTTCCGCGCGCTCCTGCCGGCTGGGCTCTGTTGTGTCGGTTTGTTTCTCGCCCCACCCGCGGACTGGACGGTCGTGTAAGAGCCTTTG